>NW_025423279.1:583147-718919 GCF_020497125.1 Mauremys mutica
CTGCAGCATGGGGGTGGGTCGCCTGCTGGGATCATCTGGGCATATTTCACCTCGTCAGTTCCCTGCCATTGCCTTGGGGGCCCCTTGTTCGCTGCCTCTGGCACCCAGTTTAGCCTCCTTCCTGAGGGCTGAAACGCTTTGATCTGTCTAAGTTCTGTGGGATCAATACGTGTCATGGTGTAATTCTGTGTTATTCGGGGGTCAGACTAGCTGAGCTAATGGCCCCTTCTGCCCTTAAACGCCATGAAAACATTTCCCTGGTTTCTCCTTGCGCCTGACAGACACCACGGTGAGGGGCCCAAGAGAAGATCCTGGACACAGCGCTCTGGCTCTTACTTTACTTGGGGACGTCAGCACTTTCCTAGCAAAGCTGCTGCTAAAGCACTGGATTTGGGGAACGGTTCAGCTCCGGTTCAGAGATCTGCCTGCGGGGTGTGAACCTGCCACGAGGAGCGGGAAACGCAACCAGCAACGGGAGGCGTTGGCTGAGCTCCAGGCTGCCCCCGTGTGGCCAAAGCTTAGAACTGAGCAGCGGAGTTTAAAGCCGGCGCTGGGAGCGACCTGAAAACGCAGGGCACGAAGGCTCCTGCGTGTAACGCTTTTTGGGTGGCCAGCTGAGCGTAGCTGATAGCCGGAGTTCAGGGCTGCACCCCGGGGTGCTGAGCAGGTGTCTGTGCTCAGGTTGGCCTCACTATGATGGTTTCTGGGAAGTTTGGGGCCGCCAGTCTCCCTAGAGAGAGGGGAACCAGGCCAGAAAAGGAGGCTTTCAAAACTCTGGTACGAATTGCCAGTGGGACTGCCCCTGTGAAGAGCCGCTGCAGCCCCGCCAGGGAGAGCCGGTCTCTCTTTGTGCAGCCCCCTCCATTCCTCAGGACAAGGGTTGTGCTCAAAGATCTGTGCCCCGTGTTTTTACCTCCGTGTGAAGCGCGCAGAGCAAATAACCCTCAGCGCCTCAGCTCAGTTCCAGGCTCCACTTCCACCCGCTCAGGCAAGATGGTGCAGAGCAGGGCCGGCTTTAGGTCTATTCCACCAATTCCTCCGAATTGGGCCCCGCGCCTAAGAGGGCCCCAGTCCAGTGAGAATCCCATCCCTGGCTAGAGGCGCCTTTTTAAATTTTAGTCACCTGGCGGCGCTCTGGGTCTTCGGTGGCACTTCGGCGGCGGGTCCTTCAGTGCCGCCAAAGACCTGGCGTGAGCGAAGGACCTGCCGCCGAAGACTCGGAGCACCACCCGGTGAGTACAAGCCCCGCGCTTCCTAAAGCCGGCCCTGGTGCAGAGGAGCCCCTGGGTGGCTGTGGGCCTGGGGAGGATGGCTTTGGATTTTTCGGCCTGACTGCTACGGGGAGGAGACGGGTGAGCCCGGCCGGCTGCCTTCCAGGCTCATAGGAGGCCAGGCTTGAGCTGCCCGCCCGCGAAGCCAAAATCGCAGGCCTGCCGGCTCGCCCCCATTGTCCACAGAGGGTTGACCTGATGGCCCGAATTCTTGCCGGCCGCCGGCTCCACCCAAATGTACCCGACGCCGGATCACGCTCCCCAGCCCAAGCCACAGAGGAAGGCTTAATCCTCGGCACCCCAACCTAGGGGAGAGGCTTCACACTCCGCCGGCGCAGGGTGACCTTTGGGACTTCCCTGGACACCATCCTCCCACCGCCCACAGCCAGACCCCCCAAGCCCACCCCTCCGACAGGAAGGAGCAGGAGGACCACTCCGCCCAGGGGCACCACCACTCGAAGTCAGCTTCACTTGTTTTCTCTTCTACCCCTTTCCTCCCAAGTTATGCGCGCCTCATGGGAGCCGGCCCTGGGAAGACGCAGGCACGGCACTCTGACTGGCGCAAGCCAAACGCCCACACCGAGAGTTTAGCACGGGCTCTTGGGGCACTGGAGGAACCCCATGCAGACGCACTGACGGAGCTAAGCCTTAAGGTCAAGGGCTCTACCTGTGCAGAAAGCCAACTTGCTTGTGAAAAAGACTCCTCTTTTGGCTCCCCTTCCAAACTTCCAAATGCCTCCAAATGGGAAAACACACACACTGAAACACCCAAACGGTCCTAACGCTGGGGCCAGGCGAAAAAGAAAAGCAAGGAAAAGATTTCTAAATGGCCACCCTGCCAGAGTCGTACAGCTCCGCAAGTGAAACCCATGGGAGGGACATTACACAGAAAAGGGGAATGGAAAGCTGCCCAAACTGAGATGCTGTGGAAAGCTACAGCCCCATCGCTACTCCTACTCTGCACACTTCTTGCAACAGCTGATGAACGGCCAGGTGCTTTTCGCATCCAAGCTCACACCAGGGGAAGACCTTGAGAAGCTTCCCGTGGCTTGCCTGGTTCAGCTGGTCAGAGTGCGGCACTCGTGGAGGCAAGATGGTGCAGAGGAGCCCCTGGGTGGCTGTGGGCTTGGGGAGGGTGGCTTTGGATTTTTCGGCCTGACCGCTACGGGCAGCAAGGCCAAAAGTCAGATGGCCGGCTCTCCCGTCCACCACGCTCATCAGGAGCCCTTAGTCGACAGGCTCGGAGAATGCGGGCGGCGTCCCCCACTACCTCTCGCGTGCAAAGCGAGCGCTCTGCCGCTTGAGCTAATTCCCCGCTGCTGGCCTGACTCTCAGGCACCGGGCAAAAAAAGGCAAGGGCTCTGTGGCCTTAAGCAGAACACAGCCTAAAATGGGGAGGGGGGGCGCTACCCAGAGCTGGGGAAGGGGGTCCGAGTCCCAGCCACGCTCCTCGGCACAAACACCAACGCTCCCTCCCTGGAGTGTGTCTGGGCTGAGAGTTAGCCCCTGAAACAAGCACCAAACTTCAGAAGACAACGCAGGGATAGATCACTTGACGATTGCCTGCTCTGGCCATTGCCTCTGAAGCGCCTGGCATCGGTTACTGTCAGAAGACGGGATAGTGGCCTAGATGGACCATCGGTCTCACCCAGGAGGGCCATTCCTATCTTCACCACTTTCCTCTAACCCAAGCAAAGCCAGGAGCAGGCTCAGCAACTCTAGCAGACTCCCTGGCCCCTGGCCCAGCATAGAGCAAAACGACCCTGCCTCCGCCAGGATAGACAGCCACCGACTCCCTCTTCCAGAACAACGCAGCCCTTCCCCGCTTTGGCTGTCTCCAAGCTGTCTGCGTGCTCTGCTCTGCTGCACGGCTGCCATGCTGCCTGAGATCAGGAGGCTGCGAGGTCTCACGGTCTCAGCTGAGCTGGTATCGTGTGCCACCCCGCCCATCTCCTCATTCACTTCATGGACCCCTTGGATGTGAGTAATTCTGTATTTGAGTGGCTCTCCCTCCCGGCCAATGAGCTTGGCGTAGACTAGCAGGGAGGGAGGAGGAAAGGGATTGTGCTCCAGTGAGAGCTCAGAAAGAAAGGTGCAGGTCCCCCACTAGAGCCCAGCCCAGCAGAGCAAAGCAGAGCAGAGCAGGCTGGAAAATGTGTGTATGGGTCTGACTACTTCTCCCCTGCTCTTCCATTTGAGCTAACTTCCCCCAGCTGTCTCCAGCCTCCCAGTCAGCGCAAGGTGGAGAAGGGCTGGAGAGGAAGAGCTTTGTGCTCCGCAAGGGCTGGCTTTTTGGGAGCCAAGCGGGGAGAGGGATGGAGGCCACTGGAGGATCCATGGCTTCTAAAAGAAGGGCAAGAGAAGGCCCCGGGGCTGCCTTGCCGCTGGAGAACGCAGGCATTGATCCCGCTGCCTCTTGCATGCAAAGCGAGCGCTCTACCACTTGAGCTAATTCCCCTACCTTGGCAGGTGGTGTCTCAATCCATTCGATAACGGAGGCCACATCGTTCCCTGTGCCAGCCAGTGACTCCTTCCAAACGGGTCAGGCAAGGCAGGCCTTGCCGTTGGCCAGCTAGCTCAGTTGGTTAGAGCATGGTGCTAATAACACCAAGGTCATGGGTTCAAGCCCTATGCTGGCCACTCCAGGAGGGAGAGGGTGGCTTCTGCTCTTTTGGCTGACTGCTAGGGGTGGCAGAGGCCAAAACCAGGTGGGCCAGGAGCGGGCAAGAGCCCTGCTGGGCGCAGGCGCCGGGCAGGACCAAGCTCCTGACACCTCCTTGGGCTCCCCCCCCTGGGCTCCTCGCTCCACCTGCTGCCTGAAAGGAACTTGGAGACGGGTGAATACTCGGCACCCCAAGCTAGGGGAGAGGCTTCAAACTCCGCCGGCGCAGGGTGACCTTTGGGACTTCCCTGGACACCATCCTCCCACCGCCCACAGCCAGACCCCCCAAGCCCACACTCGAGCCCACCCCTCCGACAGGAAGGAGCAGGAGGACCACTCCGCCCAGGGGCACCACCACTTGAAGTCAGCTTCACTTGCTTTCTCTTCTACCCCTTTCCTCCCAAGTTATGCGCGCCTCACGGGAGCCAGCCCTGGGAAGACGCAGGCATGGCACTCTGACTGGCGCAAGCCAAACGCCCACACCGAGAGTTTAGCACGGGCTCTTGAGGCACTGGAGGAACCCCATGCAGATGCACTGACGGAGCTAAGCTTTATGGCCAAGGGCCCTACCTGTGCAGAAAGCCAACTTGCTTGTGAAAAAGACTCCTCTTTCGGCTCCCCTTCCAAACTTCCAAATGCCGCCAAATGGGAAAACACACACACTGAAACACCCAAACGGTCCTAACGCTGGGGCCAGGCGAAAAAGAAAAGCAAGGAAAAGATTTCTAAATGGCCACCCTGCCAGAGTCGTACAGCTCCGCAAGTGAAACCCATGGGAGGGACATTACACAGAAAAGGGGAATGGAAAGCTGCCCAAATTGAGATGCTGTGGAAAGCTACAGCCCCATCGCTACTCCTACTCTGCACACTTCTTGCAACAGCTGATGAACGGCCAGGTGCTTTTCGCATCCAAGCCCACACCAGGGGAAGACCTTGAGAAGTTTCCCGTGGCTTGCCTGGTTCAGCTGGTCAGAGTGCGGCACTCGTGGAGGCAAGATGGTGCAGAGGAGCCCCTGGGTGGCTGTGGGCCTGGGGAGGGTGGCTTTTGATTTTTCGGCCTGACCGCTACGGGCAGCAAGGCCAAAAGTCAGATGGCCGAATTTCCCGTCCACCACGCTCATCAGGAGCCCTTAGTCGACAGGCTGGGAGAATGCGGGCATCGCCCCGTCATATGTTTATTCCCCACTTCGAACTTTAGCATCCACAAGATGGGGACCTGCATGGGCCCCTCTCAACTTAAATCCTAGTTTAGATCTGGTAAAGCTGCCACCCTCTAGAAGTTCCAGTGTCTAGCACACGCCCTGTTCCCCCAAACCTTCCCTGGGGAACACAGATCCAAACTCCTTGACTCGTAACCCTAAGGGAAATAAACCATTCCCCCACCTTCTTCCCCCTCTCCTAGTTGTTGGGAAAGATACCTTGATTCAAACTCCTTGAATCAAACAAAGAGGGATTCACTTTTCCCCCTCCACTTCCCCTGAAAATCCAAACAAGGGAAGAAATCAATCAGGTTCTAAAAAGAAAAGGATTTTATTAAAAGCAAGAAAGAAAGTACACTATCTCTGTAACACCAGGATGGAAAAACCACAAGGCGTGCTGCAGGATAGCCCCTCCCCACCAAAAAGCAATGCCGTGACCCGGATTCGAACCGAGGTTGCTGCGGCCACTGCGCAAAGTACTAACCACTATACGATCACGGCCAGGTGCTGGGGGTACGGGAAGCAGCACACTGGAAAATGCTCAGCTCTGCGCTCTCGGGGCAGCCACCTACCTCGCCGGCGGCCACAGGTCTTTCTCAAGTCTCCCCATTACAGTCACAGGTCAAATGCTGAGCAAAGGAAAAAAGACAGGAAGCCAATCCCATGCCTGTCCCTTTTTCTGTCTTCCTCCACCCCTGGACCAAGTCCCTCCCCGTTTGTCTGGGCCATTGTCCTCATGCCCCTGGCCAGCCTATTTCCCTTTGCCGCTCTGAAACGTGCCACACGTGCAGGCCCCGAAGCTGGGCCCGGGGGCGGAAGGCCAGGGAGAGGCTTTGGCTAGGGCCAGCGTGTCCTTGCGAGGTAATTGTCTCTCTGGAGGTGAAAGTCATCAGTGCGGGGTGCGAAGGGAAGTGGCCGTAGAAGGAGAATGCAAGGCATGGGGTGGGCAGGCCAGGGATTTCTTTGTTCCCCCCTTGAAAAGGGGTCACCCTCCCCGCCAGCGAATCAAACCCCAGTCTCCCGCGTGACAGGCGGGGATACTCACCACTATACTAACGAGGAAAGGGGCACGGTGAGTGGACCCAGCTCCCACAGACCAGCTATGGTCAGCGTACACCTACACCGTCGCATGGGCCCCAGAAGGCAACAACACCCCTGGCCCTCTTCTGCTTCCCAAAGGCTTTGGCCGCAGCAACAGCCCTGGGAAAAGCCCTGGCCCTCCTCACCTGCCCTTGCCCAGCAGGACGCCTTTTCGGGCCTACACAGCTCCTCACACAACACCCACCTGGGACCTTGCCCTCACCTACCAGCTCAGCAGCACCTTTTTTCCTCTCAAAACCTCCTCTTGCCACCCTCCCCCTTCCACACTTCACACTCACCTCATCACAAACTCACCCACGGCCCCTTTGGCTTCCCAAGCGCCTCTGGAGGGACGCAGCTTCCCAGGCACGCAGATCCGGCTGATGGCTCCCAAGTGTGCAAGTCCGTCCCCGCAGAGCAGCCTCATAGTGTGACCTTGAAGAAACTGTGGAAAACGGGACAGGGGTGGGGGGGTAATAGGCTCCTATATAAGAAAAAGTCCTCCCGGACCTGCCTGTCCCTTTAAACATGGGACATCTGGTCACCCTGGAGCAGCCCCACACTCCTGCTCCCCGGTTGGTGCGTTTGTAACCTGGGGGCTGAAGCCGACGCCAGAAAGGGAATTGAGCGAGCTTGGAGCTCTCCGGCGCCACCTGTTGGGAGCAGAGGGCAATGACTGAGCGGTGTCCTGGCTAATTTAAATGTCACCTGGTTCTCTGCTGGGTGGCTCCACGGCAGAGCTCGGGTGTGGCCTGAGTGTGGCAGCACCTTATTTGCATATTAAAAGCGGCAGTTTGGGGCCATTGGGGTAAAATATGAGTAAGTTTTGGGGTTGGGCCCCACATGTTTAGTGCAGGCTGTGGGGAGCCGGGCTGAGCAGAGCCTGCCCCGACGGGGAGTGTGTGTGGTCACCCTGAGCTGGGAGCGTGTGGCCAGACATGGGGAAGGGGCTGCGGGAGAAGCTTGGTTGTAGGAAGCAGAAAGTGTCTCCTTTCTTTTTTGGTGTTTGGGTGGGGGTTCTCGTTACCTAATGAAGAGCAGTGGTGGGGGAGGGGAATTGAGACGCTGCTTTGGGGGTTGCTGTGGGGTGTGACACGAGCCACCCGGTGCTGGCTGCTGCTGTGGGGCATAGGACAGGTGGGGGGTGGGGGGGCTGTTTGGGGGCTTGAGATGAGGGGCGGTTCCTGGTTGGCTGGTGCCAGCCTGCCTAGGGGTTTTTGACAGCTAATCACCCATTGGCCCTTGCGTGGGGCGGGTCTCTGAAAGCTGGTATCCCATTGGGCCCTCCCCAACTGACGTTTCTGACAGGCTCAGCTCCCATTGGTGACGTTGTCTGACAGCGATGCGGGGCGGAGCCGCCAGGGCCTTGTGCGCTCAGAGCTCAGCGCCGCCCGCGAGAAGCGGCGCGAGGCCGCGCGGGGCCGGGTCCTGCTGCCGGGTGGAGGAACCGAGACCGCAGCAGCGGCGCCGCCTCCCGCCTGGCGAGAAGCCGCAGCGCCGGGGGCGGGTGTCACAGGGCGCGAGGAGCTTCCGGGCGCGGCTGTTTCCTGCCGGTCGCGGGGTGACGGGTCCTGCCCGGGGCGGCCGGGGGCCGCGGGGTCCCGATGGCAGCTGGGGGCTCTGGCGTCCGCCCGCGGCGGCTGGGAGCTGCGGGGCCACCTGCTCTGCCTGCGGTGTCTGAGCGCTGGGGGCCCCTCTCCTGCCTGTGGGGGCTGGGAGCTCCAGGGGCTTCGGCGCTGCAGGGTCTGTGAGCAATGACGTGGGGCTGCAGGGTCCTCCCACCATCAAGGCCTGTTGGGAAATCCTGGGTCCATCCGCAGCGGCTGGGAGCTCTGGGGTCCACTTGTAGGAGCTGCAGGGTCCATAGGCAGTGGGGTGGGGCTGTGGGGGCTCCCCGGCCACCCATGGCTGCTGGGAGCTCCAGGGTCTGCCTGTGGGAGCTCTGGGGGGATGAGGGGTTTGGGGTGGAGGAGGAGGCTGCAGTGTGGGGCTGAGGGATTCGCAGTGCAGGAGGGGGCTGTGAGTTGAGACAGGGGGTTGGGGTCCAGGATGTGGTGATGGCTCTGGGGTGAGGACAGGGATGAGGGGTTCCAGGTGTGGGAGGAAGCTCTGGGCTGGGGCAGGAGGTTGAAGTGCAGAGGGGTGAGGGCTCTGGGGTGCAAGAGGGGGCTCTGGGTTTCGGGGGGTTCAGGGCTGGGGCAAGGGGTTGGGGTGCAGACTTACCTCAGGTGGCTCCTGGTCAGCGGCGCAGCACGGGGGACCTACTGGCCACTTCCAGGGCACAGTGCGGTGCCCTAGGACACGTAGGGACCAGCCTGCCTGAGCCCCGCAGCACCGCTGACCGGACTTTATAACCCAGTCACCCCACTGGGAGCTCCAGGGTCCCCCTGTCCCATGTGGTGGCTGGGAGCTCTGGGATCCACTCACAGCAGCTGGGAGCTGTGGGGTCCATCCGTGGTGACATGGGCCTGTGGGAGCCCCTTCCGACACTGGTGGCTGATAGCTGTGAGGCCCCCACCGGCCGACAGCTCCAGTCTTGCTGCCCCAGGGCTGAGGTGGAAAATGTCACTGAGATCTCTGAAAGTCACAGTTTCTGTGACGCCATTTATATAATCTTAGCCTTAATAGTTGTTGACTGTCTCTCTCAATCTAGAGGTCTGTTCTAGGGCACATGGGACAGGGAAGACAGAAGCTCACCCCCCAGCACAGGTTTGGGCAGAAATGGCTCTTGGGCTATTTGCTGAGCATGCAGAGGACTTGTCCAGGCTGGTGGAGCAGCTCAGCCAGATGAGGAGCTGGAAGAAGGAGACCGGAGCAGCCTGGAGATCCCTCTTTTTCTCCACAGCCACTGCCTGTCAGCAGGATTCCTCCTTCTCCTCAGTGAGACCAAATCTAAGCACCTAGATAGCCGGTCCGTCCGCTGCACCCCAATCCCTCATGCCTGAGCCTCCCTGCCAAAGTCCTGTACCTGACTCCAGAGAATTGTCTCACGTCTCGCTGGGAACTCGACTTCTTGTGCCCAGAGAGTCTCGGCCCCCCTCAGTAGAGGACCTGAGAAACACAGTGTCTGCCTTTTCCAAATAAGTACTTGGAAAGGTTTTGTTCCTGTGACCACATGGCCTAATGGATAAGTTGTCTGACTTTGGATCAGGCGATTGAGGGTTCAAGTCTCTTCATGGTTGTGTTGGTGTAGTTTTACCTTTGTGCTGAAAGTCCTGCTCCCTTCAGGGCTGGAACCTCTTCTTGGCCGCTCAGGCCAATGCTCTGGCTTCAGCTAGAGCCCCGGGAAGGAGTTGTGGGTGGGTGTCACAAAGGCTGGGGCATGAGCCCCAGGTGCTTCCAGTCTCACCTTTGCCCTTCCTGACTTGCCAAAGAAAATGGGCAGCTGCCCGGGCTAGAGTGTGGAGCAGTTTCCCTCTTCCAAGTGTGCACCTGTCCCTGTGCTGGACGGTACTTGCTAAATAGCACCTTGGGAGCCTGGGTGTTTCTCTGCTTCTCGCCAGCTGGGGAAAAGCCTCTTGGGGTAAAATCTCCTGCCCCACTGCCAAAGTGAGCACCGTGAGTGGGAACGGTCAGAGGCCCCACCAGGGGGGCTGGCCCTGCTTTCCTACCATCTTCTGATATTGGCCACAAAGCAGCAGCAGCTGGCTGTGGGTGGTTTTCAGTGGGTGTTCGGCATGCCAGGGAGCAGGGAGCAGCCTGGCTGGGTGTCTCTGTGGCTGTCTGCTGGCCACGCATAGGCATGGTTCTCCCCTCCTCTTGCCCTGCCCTTGGTTGCTCTGTGGCTTTTAAGCCGTCCCTTGGAGCTGTCAGCACCAGCCGCCTCTGTCCTAGGTGCCCAGAGGAGGAGAGGTGCTGGGCTCCAGCCTGGGACTCTTCCTCCCTCCTGCATTTTTCTGACTATGAAACCTGACCCTGACACCCCTTTCTTCAAGCGCCATGTGGGCAAGAGAAAAAGTGTGGTAGAAAGCACAAGGGCCAAACGTGTGGGCATAAAAAATCCCAAACACCCAGTCAAACCATAGCCACTTCTAGACCCCATTCCAACCAAAGACCTGGCTCCAGGGGGTATGAGTCACTCAGCACAAGGTAAACAACTCATTTTCATACAGCTGGAGATAGGAAAGCACTTGGATCTCCAGGGATTTACCACAAGGTCCCACTGAGATTTGAACTCAGATTTCAGCATGCCAACCATTACACCATGGGCCCAGCTTGTGCTAGTTTCTCTGAACATTGGTGACCCTATCATAGAATACCAGGGTTGAAAGAAACCTCAGGAGGTATCTAGTCCAACCCCCTACTCAAAGCAGGGCCAATCCACAGACAGATTGTTATCCTAGATCCCTACATGGCCCTCTCAAGGACTGAGCTCACACACCTGGGTTTAGCAGGCCAATACTCAAACCACTGAGCTCTCCCTCCCTCACAGGCCCAGCTTGTGTAAGGGACTGTTGGCCCTTTACTAAAACTGAGTGGGGTTTTTTGGTTGGCTAGTTCCCAGTCCCAATAGAAGGGGGAAGGGCCAATGGGAAATCAGGACCTGGAGACTGACAGGCCCCTGGGGCGATGGTCACCAACTGGTAGGGAACAAGTGAGAATTTGTTAATGAGTAAAATTCCTGGTGAAAATTGGCAAAGCTGTGGAGAGTTTGAAATGTTCCAGTGAATTTACACATGAAGATACAAACAGAGAGACAACTAGAGAGAAAGAGACCATCACAGACTGCACAGGCCCACACAGACATAAACAAAAACCAAACCCACACAGCACACAGAGCCATAGACACACAAGGGAAAGCCACACAAAACATAGAACAAATCCACACCAAAAAATACAGCAAAAGCCCACAACAGGAAAGCACAAAAACCACATACCAGAATACATAGCAAAAAACAATCTGCATGCAAAAGTCATACACCCACACACAAAACTATATGGCATCCACAAAAATCACACAGGACCCACATGCACATCAACATGACAGACAACAAAAAAACCCCAACATACAGAAAGCCAGGCAGGGTTTGAGTCTCACAGCGAAGAGGGTGAACCCACAGGTGGTTTGGGGAGCAAAGACTGAGGGGGAGTCGGGGGCAGTGCTCTGGGCTCTGCTCGACCCCTCCTGACACAGGCGGCTGGTGGAGAGCAGAGCCTGGGAGATCTGTGGAATCTGCCCTGCTCTCTGTAAAGCAAGGGGACCTCGGTGTCTTCTGAGCTGCAACTGTATTTTCTGCAGGGCAAAATGATTGGCAGAAGCCATTTGCTTAAAGGAAACTAGTGCTGTAGATGAAGTTTGAACTCACAACCTCAGCATGACTCCTCTCAGCACTGCTCTGTAAGTACTGGACACTAACCCATTGCACCCCTGGACCCTGCTTTCAGGAGCTTGTCTCCATGTTTCATGGATGGATTAGCGGAGCGGGGGGGGGTTGCATTAGCTAAAACAAATCCATATTGGCTGCAGGATGGCAGCAGCAGAGGTGGGGAGCCTCCTTCCATGTGATAGAGCTGGTTCCCCCTTCCGTTGCTGAGGGGAAGGTTGGTGCTTTGAGCCCACCCGGTGCTGGAATGTCTCATGGATGAGATTAACGGGACTGAAGGGAGGGGAAGTCTTTTCTATCCCTGCCTAGCTCCATTGGCCTCCTGTGGCCCTTTCGGCTCTCTGCTCCCCTGTTGGGGAGCTGCAGAGACAAGCCCCCATCTGGGTGAGTCACCGAGAGGCTGTGTCCCATGGCGTGTGTGGGGGAGAGGGGGAGGGGTGGGATGGGGCTCAAGGGGAGAAGGTTGTGTGTGACAGTGTGGGCGAGGGGGAGGGTGTGTTCCTTAGGATAGAAATAATGGAAAACACAGGGGCAGTGACAGTGAAGCCCCGTGTCTGAGTGTTATGACCCTGTGTGGTGCTGCCGTTCACCTTCCCCTCCTATGGTCTCAGCTTTCATTGAATCCAGCATTTTTTCACCTGTCCCCACCACAGAGGTGTCCCACATTCCTCAGCTACCAAGTGTCCCTCTTAGAGACGCCGAGGACCGGAACTGATTTCAGCTGCTGGACAGCTCTGCTAGGTCTTTATTCATTTGCACAGGAAAATGCTGAGTATTTAAATTCATTTCAAGCCCCCTGCCCCCATTCAGCGAACTCCTGAACATACTGGAGATGGGTCTGGAAATTGATTTTCATTTGAAAAAGTTTTTAAAGGGAATCACTTGGATTGGAACTAGAAACCTATTATTCTAGAAGGAAACATTCACCCACTGACCTACACTCACAACAGAGAGTGCCCTGGATAGCCCAGAGCAGGAACAGTTTTTAACCTGGGGGTTAGTAAACTTTCTCTCTTCTATACAAACACCACAGCTTACAAACTCCCCACCCCCGCTCTGTGTCACCAGAGCACAACAACAACTCTCCTTGGGGCACACACAGCTCCCCAGCTCCCTGCCTGTCAGTCTCTCCAGCGATGCTCCAATCCCTTAAAGCAGGGTCTCAACCACAATTTACCTTAGGGCCGGTGCCAGTCCTCCAGTCCTCCCAGTGGGCCAATAATGTCACTCATATTGCCCAGAACCCGCCCCCCAAAACTCCACCCTCCACCTGCCTAAGGCTCTGGGAGGGAGTTTGTATAGGGGGAGGAGGTCTAGGGTGCAGGCCCTGGGCTGGAGATTGTGGTGCAGGCTCTGGGGGGAGTTTGGTGCAGAAGGGGTGAGAGGCTGGTCTCTGGGAGGGAGTTTGGGTGGGGGAGGGGTTCTGGAGTGCAGGCTCTGGGGGGAGTTTGGGTGCAGAAGGGGTGAGAGGCTGGTCTCTGGGAGGGAGTTTGGGTGGGGGAGGGGGTCTGGAGTGCAGGCTCTGGGTGGGGTGTGGGTGCAGATGGGGTGTGCGGCTGGTCTCTGGATGGGAGTTGGGGGGGGGGGAGGAGGTCTGGGGTGCAGGCCCTGGGCTGGGGTTTGGGATGCAGGAGGGGTGCAGGCTCTGGGGGGAGTTTGTGTGGGGGGAGGAGGCCTGGGGTGCAGGCCCTGGGCTGGGGCTGGGGATTGGGGTGCAGGAGGGGTGCAGGCTCTGGGGGGAGTTTGGGTGCAGAAGGGGTGAGATGCTAGTCTCTGGGAGGTAGTTTGGGTGGGGGAGGGGTTCTGGAGTGCAGGCCCTGGGCTGGTGTTTGGGATGCAGGAGTGGTGCAGGCTCTGGGGGGAGTTTGGGTGCAGAAGGGGTGAGAGGCTGGTCTCTGGGAGGGAGTTTGGGTGGGGGAGGGGTTCTGGAGTGCAGGCTCTGGGGGGAGTTTGGGTGCAGAAGGGGTGAGAGGCTGGTCTCTGGGAGGGAGTTTGGGTGGGGGAGGGGTTCTGGAGTGCAGGCTCTGGGTGGAGTTTGGGTGCAGAAGGGGTGAGAGGCTGGTCTCTGGAAGGGAGTTTGGGTCGGGGGAGGAGGTCTGGGGTGCAGGCCCTGGGCTGGGGTTTGGGATGCAGGAGGGGTGCAGGCTCTGGGGGGAGTTTGGGTGGGGGGAGGAGGCCTGGGGTGCAGGCCCTGGGCTGGGGCTGGGGATTGGGGTGCAGGAGGGGTGCAGGCTCTGGGGGGAGTTTGGGTGCAGGAGGGGTGAGAGGCTGGTCTCTGGGAGGGAGTTTGGGTGGGGGAGGGGTTCTGGAGTGCAGGCCCTGGGCTGGCGTTTGGGATGCAGGAGTGGTGCAGGCTCTGGGGGGAGTTTGGGTGCAGAAGGGGTGAGAGGCTGGTCTCTGGGAGGGAGTTTGGGTGGGGGAGGGGTTCTGGGGGGCAGGCTCTGGGATGGAGTTTGCAGCACCGTAACATGGGCGAGGCGAGTGAGGCACTTGCCTCGGGTGCGCAAAGTGGAGGGGCGCAGCTCTACCCCGATCAGCGGCGCTTCATCAGCAGCTCTATTGCTGCCGCTTCTTCGGCAGCAATTCAGCAGTGGGTCCTTCTCTCCGAGAGGGACTCAGGGACCCGCTGCCCAATTGCCGCCGAAGGATGAATGAAGCAGCGGCGGCAATTGGGCGGCAGGTCCTTCCCTCCAACAGGGACTCAAGAACCTGCCGCCAAAGAGCCTGGAGCCGGCCCTTGCCTCGGGCACAAAAATTCCTTGTTATGGCTCTGGGAGTTTGGGTGCTGGGTGCAGGCTCTGGGCTGGGGCAGGGGGTGGGGGAACAGGAGGATGGGTGGGGGTGCAGGCTCTGGGTGGGAGATTGGGGCAGGTGGGAGGGGGGGTGTGGAGGGAGAGGGCACAGGCTGTGGGAGGGAGTTGGGGGCAGGCGTGTGTGGAGGGGGGTGCAGGCTCTGGGAGGGAGTCAGGAGTGTGGTGCTTACCTGGGGCTCCAAGGCGGGGCGGGCTGGGGGGCCTCCGTGTGCTGCTGCCCCCAGGCATCACCCCCACAGCGTCCCATTGGCCACAGGGGTGATCAGGCAGAGGCAGCGTGCGGAGGCACAGACCCACCCTGCCCTGCCATGGGGAGGGGCCGGCAGCCACTGGAGCAAGCAGGCAGATGCTGCTCAGCTCCACTGCACTGCTGGGGTCCCTGGGGGGGAACGCCTGGGGGCGGCAGGTGGGGCCAAGGGAGTGACCTGGTCCCAAAACTGCTGGAGCCCCACGGGTGAGACCTGGGAACCAGGACTGCCAGCCAGACAAACACCTTTAAGAGGAGGTGTCCCTCTCCCTGTCAAAAACTGACCTTCCTCCTTCAGTTCAGTGACAGCCTGAATTGTTCCTTATCCCGGCAGAGCCAGAGGACTGAAACAGCAACATCAAACCCCTATGTAGCTCGCAGGAATGGACATAAACACTCCCTGGTATCTGAGGAGATGTTCAGCTTTGCCCTTGGTCAACTACAAGGCTAAAGGGAAAGGAGGTGGCGCCAGTTATAAAGAGTGAAACACGACACATCATAGTTATGCCCACGGTGGCTGCAAAATCTTTTTTTGTACTTCTTCCTATCAGCAGTGTATTGTTTTCTCTGGAGTCTAGACCTTGACCAAGAAATTTGTACTTTGCTAAAATAATCGACTACCCCTGGTGAAGACAATGGACTTAACACCCACTAGGGTGTCCCTACACAGGTACAAGTACTAACAACAGTGGCTGCCTTTTAGCCTTAGATTTTAATCAGGGCAATAAATTGAAACAACCCCCTGTTAAATCATTTCTCAGCCCGAGTCCTTCACCCACATTCCCTAGAGCATTGGGCCACCATGTAGTGAAACAGCTGTGTATTGAGTAGTTGTGGCCAAGTGGTTAAGGCAACGGACTAGAAATCCGTTGGGGTCTGTCCGCACAGGTTCAAATCCTGTTTGCTACACAAACACTGCACTGTTGTTATTATTACTGGAGTCTTAGTACCTGAGCATCCACAGTGCAAACTGGAGCCAGATCTACTTTCACTCTGTCTACACTTAAAACGCTGCTATGGCACTGCTATAGCACTTTGGAGTAGACAGTGACTGGAGGGGTTTTCCCATCTCTGTAATAGCTACATGGACAGAACAATTCTTCCTTTTCTTTAGCACTAACTAACCCGGGCTTAGGTCACCGTAACTCTATGGGTTTGGCGGGGGGGTTCACACCCTGAGAGATGTCACTCTGCCAGTTCAGTGCCCAGCGTACACCAGCCCTTAGATCCCTCTTGGTATTTCAATGCAGGTACTGACCTGTGAGAGGAAAACATCAGCTCACAAACACAGAGACTGAATTCCCCACATTCAATCTCTCTGCACTCTCCAGAAAATCACGAAATTCAATTCATTCTTGCTAGGCCAGAGAAAAAATAAGTGACACCAAGTTTTTGGCTTGGTTAAATAAAATTAAGTATTTAATTAATATGGTAAAAATCTGCACTGATTCCTCTAACTAACACCACAGCGTGAAATAGGAACAGAGACAAAGCTTGTCAGTGACGACTAATTTCACAAATGATCTTCCCATTATTAATTTCCACGCCGCCCCCATTGGAGGTCTGGGCATCTCCAGTGTCACTGCTCTGCATTCACCTTCCCCTTAGAATTGTTCTCGGACATTCCCAAATTTGGAAAATTGTGCAGGTCAGAATGTGAATAGTGACCCCGTCTCCTTCCTGCACCTGCTCCACAGCAGCTTCTCCACCTGCAGAGTCACCCCAGCACTGCAGTGCAGCCGCCCAGGGTTCAGCAGGGGCCCCTGGCAAGGACAGTGGGTGCAGCTAACAGCCCGGTGTGCCTGGCCCTGAGGCAGCTGTAAAAAGGCAGCCCCCCCCCCACAAGTACAGAGACTGAATTCCCCAACTTTAACATCATGACCCCCTGTAGAAAGCCACACGTGTCAGTTGTATTTTCACAGGGAGATGCAAAAATCAAGTGACACCAATTTTTAAGTTGAGTAAAAAAAGTTGAGGAGATAGTTATTAACCTCCCAAAAATACACTAAAGATCCCTCAACATAACACCTGAAGGTGAAATATGAACAGAGACAAACCTTGTCAGCAAAGGCTCATTTCCCAAACGATCCTCAAAATGTTACTAATTCCCACCCCTCCTCCACAGGAGCTCTGTGCAGTGTAACTGTTCTGCAGGCAGCTTCCCATTCAATGCTGTTGTGGGACATTCCCAGGCCATGCAATGTACCAATGACAGAATTTGAAGAGCAAACCTGGCTCCCCGCACCAGGCGGGATTTGAGTGTTTTGTCCCTGTCATTTAGTCTTTGTCAATAGTACAGACGCCATGGGCAGGACTCCAGGCTCTGCTTGAGGGATCCTGGCACAGGGGCTGGGTGGGAGAAAGGATTGTAGATTCTGACCTGAGCTCTGGAGAGGAGGTAATAAGTGAAGGGGGCATTTCTGACTCTGCCCCTCCTCAGTGTCCCTGGGCTGGAATTCTACATTCCACAGGGCCAAATGAGGGGGTGACACCACTTGGCTAATGAAAACCAGTGCTCCAGGTGAGGCTTGAACTCACAACCTCAGCATAGCTCCTCTCAGCACTGCCCTATAAGTACTGTGCACTAACCAATTGTGCCACTGGAGGACCTGTTAATTGCTGTTCTCCCTGTTCCCTAGGCTGATAAAGGCGAGGAGTGACCTCAAAACAGTTTTTTTGGTAGCGACAAGTGTTGTACTCGGTGGGGTGGATCCTTCTTAAGGCTTCCAGGCACCAATTGACCCTTTTGTTCTTCCCTGTGTAATAACAGAGCTGGTTAAGACTCAATGCAGAGCCTTGCTGCAGACCAACAGAGCTGAAATCACTGAGAACCAGCTCTAAGCATTAGTCCTGCTTTGGGACAGTGTCTCTCATGCAACAAACTGCCCAGTCTGCGCTAGCAGTGAGGCTCCCTCACTAACAGCTGAAATCAGGGAGAGCTGTGTGAAGTGCAGGGCCCCAGGGGTCCCTGAACAGGGGGGAACAACACCCCAGGGCTTTTAAACATGGGAGGGCTCTGCCTTGCCACTTTGTAATGACCGTAAGGGCAGGAGGAAGGGGCAGCATAGGAGTCTATGTAGCTCTGATTTTTGTCTTCTGACAGTAGCCAATACCAGGTGCCCCAAAAGCCACTCACCAAGGTACCACTAGGAGTTGAACCCAGGATCTCCTGTTTACAAAACAGGTGCTTTAACCAGCTAAGCCATGGTGCCTGCTGTTACTTACAGTATCGTGTCTGCACACACCTGACTCTCTGCCAGTCCCCACTGGGCCCTGACAAGTGTTGCTCGTGTTTGGCTTCTGTAAAGCAGAGGAGCAGGTGAAGTTTTGCTCCCAAGGTGTGTGTGTGATTCTTTGGACACGTCTACACTATGAAATTAGGTTGGTGTAATTACATTACTTAGGCTGGCAATGCAGTTCTATCAACCTAATCCCAGTGCAGATAGCGGCTCAGCTGTCAGAACTTTCCCTTGGAGCAGGGGGACACTGAAAGGGGAGGGGTCCAGCCTCTGTAGCAGAAATACAGGGCAGGCGAGTTCACAGCAGGCATGGTGGGATACTGGTGGAGACCAGTCATGGTGATATAATGACCAGCAGCATTTACACTGACAATTTATCGCTTGAAGTTTGCTGCAAAAAGCTCTAGGCCTCTCATCGAGGTGGTTTTATTTTGTCACCAAAACAGGGCAGTTTTGTCGCCAGACGTGGCATTGCAGTGTGTGCACCAGCCACAAGCTGCCGAACGAGGGTGCGTTGTCTGTTTTTCACTCACCTGAGCAATATAATTCTGCTGAAAGAATTAGTGCAGAGCTGGCCAAAGATTCACACACACACACAGCTTGCAAGGAAAACTTCAGCTGCTCCTCTGCTTTGCAGTATCCAAACACATGCAAAGCGTGTCAGGCCCCAGTGGGGCTGGCAGGGAGTCAGCTGTGGGCAGACACTGTGCCTTAGTTATAAGCAGGCACCATGGCTTAGCTGGCTTAAAGCACCTGCCTTATAAACAGGAGATCCTGGGTTCAACTCCTAGTAGTACCTTGTTGAGTAACTCTTGGGGTACCTGGTATTAGCTACTGTCAGAGAACAAAAGACAGCATTGGGTGGGCCTTTGGTCCAGCCCAGTATAGCTGTTTTTATGGTTTAAATTACACTCACAGGCTCTGATGATAGAGTTACTGAAAGTTTGGGAGTTAAGAGCTGATAGGTCAGTGGTCCAGCCTGTCACAGATGACCCCCCTCCCCCTGGGACAGGGGCAGGTCTGGGCTCTCATACCAAATGTTCACTGTGGCTGCCAGAATCTGTGAGCAGCTCATTTAGTTTGCACCGAGGGTTGAGTCCTGCTTTGTGCACCGTGTGTGAGAATGAAAATCCTAAACTGCCCTTTGAAATAACGAATGCAGCAGGACGTGTTATTGTCCCTGCCCCAAAGCAGACAGACCAATGGAGAAATGCCATTGAGTCCAGGGTAATACTCCACTGCCATTTTACCTTTTTTGCTTGCTAAACTCCCTCCCAACCTTGAGGGCTCCCAGAGCCCGATATTGAGCTTGAGCTGAGATGTCTACTTTTAAACGCGCTCTCTGTGTGACTGCACATGGCTAAGCAAAGAGAACAAACCCCCAATCCCCCCTGTGCTTTGGGGGCCAGGTTTGCGGTGGGAATCCTGTAGTTCAGATGACTTCACGCCTGGGCATTGTGATTCTTTACCAGTTTCTCTGGCATTGGGGCAGTTGTGTGCTCACAGCTGTGATGGCCGAGTGGTTAAGGTATTGGAGTTGAAATCCAACAGGGTTCCCCTGCGCAGATTCAAATCCTGATCACAGCGAGGCCTGTGTTTTAGCCAGTCTCGAACCCGGGCAACACCTCTGTACAACCCCCTGAGACACTTCCCACCCCAAGTAAATCCTGTTCTGCTCCTTTCATAGAGATGCCTGGGACACCACCTCACACTGTGTCCCTGAGGGGTCAGGCAAATTCTCAGCACCTGAACCGTCTGCCACTCACCTGGTGCCCCATAGATCAGCCATAGCCCTGGTTCTGCTCCTCTCTCTAGAGTGCGAAAGGAGCCAAGTCAGCGACTCCATGGGAGCTACGGGGCTGCAGAACCAACAGAGAAAAAATAGGTGCTCAGCCCCCACTGGCAGCCAGCTCCACTCGCACACTACAGGCCTCGGATCTAAAAGGGGAGTGTGACGTCTGGTGGTCAGAGCGGGTGGCGGGTTTGGTGGTCAGAATTCCTGGGTTCTATCTCCAGCCCTGGGAGAGGAGTGGGGTCTAAAGCAGGGGGACTGGGAGCCAGGACTCCTGGGTTCCATTGGGGAGCCTGTTTTTTTCTGTGCTTCCCTCCCTAGAGATCCCAGCCCAGACCCCTAGTGGAGAGTGAGTGGAGGAAGTTGCTCTCCCACTTCAAAAACATGATTCAACCCCCCCCCGATCCCCAACCGTGGGCTGTTCCATTATGGACCCCTCTCTCCCAAAGGGAGACAGTAGAAGCCCCGCCCACCAGAATCAAGGGGGGCGTGTCTAGTTGCACCCGCAACAAGCCCACTCATGGTTGTAAAGAAATCCCACCCAGCCCCCTGCTAGGACAGGATCTCCTGCTCCCACCTGTTTCCTTATCACCATGAGCTGCTCCCCACCAGGCACCACACCCCAGTCACACGCCCTTGGTCACTATGCAGCTCAGTGGCAATCACTGCCCCGAAGTGACTCCGGTGCAGGCACCCTCAGCATGAACTCCCCACACCGGATTCTGTCCACACGCAGAGAATTCTCTCCGCCGGGCTCCTTCGGTTCCTCTCGCTGCTCTGCGTCCTGCCACCAGACACTGCTCATCTGCATAGCCCCGCCCATGGACACGTGACACCTTCTGTCGTTTTGGTCTCCAGTGAAGGAGTTGCCTGCGGGGGAGTGATCACGTCACCAGACGTCACAGCGGCCGGGCGGGGATCGTCTGTGAGCCCCGCGCTGGGGGCGGGGCTTCAGGGAGAGACCCAGCCCCATAGACAGCCTGGGGTAGGGAGACATTGGGGGAAGGGATGAGGGGATGGGGGGAGAAGGGGGGAGGGAGAGACCCAGCCCCATAGACCCATATGGGCAGGGAGATATTGGGGTCAGGAGGAGAGGAGAGGGGGTTGGCAGAGACCCAGCCTGGGGTGCAGGAGAAATGGGGTGGGGTGGAGGGAGACATGTCGGGTGGGGGTGTGGGTGTGTGAAATGTTGGTCCAGGGAATCTGAGTCACTCCCAGGACATGCTGTGCAGGGGGGAGCACAGGGGCAGGGAGAGAGCCCCAGCTCCAGCCCCACAGAGCCCCAGAGGGATATTGGGGGCAGGGGAGGGGATGGAGCGAGGAGAGACCCAGCCCCATAGACCCCTAGAGGCAGCGGGATATGGGGGGGTAGGAGAGGGGATGGCAGAGGAGAGACCCATCTCCATAAACCCCCAGAGGCAGGAAATGAGGGGAGAAGCGGGGAGGGAAGGATCCAGCCCTATAGACCTGTAGGGGCAGGGAGATATTGGGGGCAGGAGGGGAGAAGGGGGATTGGCAGAGACCCAGCCCGGGGTGCAGGGGAAATGGGGTGGTTTGGAAGGAACTGGGGAGGAGAAGAAACACATGGCCGGACACACATTTGGACAGGGAAACTGACTCACTTTGAATACATGCAGAACTGGGCAGGGTGGAGGCAGATCATGCTGGTCCCAGGGTAATTTTGGGGGGTTCTGATTCCCCACTCAGCCGGGGGGCTCCCCTCTGGGCTGAGGAGCTCCGGGGTGGGGCGGGTGCAGGGGCTGGGTGTGTGTGTGTCAGGCTGGGGGAGCTGCCTGGGCAGAGGGGCTGGAAACAGGGGCGGCTCCAGGCACCAGCTCACCAAGCAAGTTGTTGGGGGGGGGCAAGCTGCAGGGGGCGCTCTGCTGGTCACCGGGAGGGCAGCAGGCATCCCCAACCCCTCCCCCACTCTACCCCCCTCCCAGAGCTGGGGGAGAACCCAGGAGTCCTGGCTCCCAGCCCTGCCCCTCCCCTCCCCGAGCTGGGGGAGAACCCAGGAGTCCTGGCTCCCAGCCCCGCCCCTCCCCCATTCTACCCCCTATCTCCCACTCCCCTCCCAGAGCTGGGGGGAGAACCCTAACCCAAGCCCTGCCCCTCCCCCCTATTTCCATATGGCTCCATCCAACAGCCCCCCCCCAGTGGGCAGAGACGAGGCCAAGGGAGAAGCAGGCGGGGGGGGGCGCTGGGGGCGCGGCGCTGCGGGGGGGGGCCGGGCCAAGACCCCGGGACACGCACCTTCGTGTCAGGAGCCGGAGGGGGGCGGGGCGGGGATGAGGGGTTGCGTTGGGGGGGGGGAAGGTGTCAGGTTGACCCAGGGACCCGCCCTCACCTGGGCTGGAGAGGACGGAGGCGCCCCGGGGCAGGCTGGGAGTTGTAGTTCCTGGCTCGTCTCAGAGCGGAAGTGACGGACAGGTTGCTCAGACAACGCGCCCCTTCCCGGTGCACACTGGGAAGCGTAGTTCTCTCTCTCTCTGTCTCACGCGCGGCCTCTATTGGAGGAGGGGCCGTAACTCGTCACTTCGCCGCGCCCCTCCCCGCTCCCTGATTGGCGGAGAGAGCGCGGGACAGAGACTCGGTGCGTGGGGGGAGGCCCCGGTTCCCTCCCCGCCCCCCCGGGCGCGCACTGCGGCCGTTGGGATTCGAATCCCGCTCGCGGCCAGGGGCTGCGCGGCTCAGTCCCCGCGGGCGGCACCAGTGGGACCCGCCCCGGCGCTGCTGGGGGGTCCCGGATCGGGGGACGCGGCTCGAGGGCAGCCGGCGGGCGCGGGGGGTGGGGCCGGTCCGAGGGGCGCTGGGGCGGGATGGTGAGTGGTGGTTCCGCACGGGGGGGCCGGGGTCTCAGACCCCCAGTTCCAGGCACCAGGAGAGGGGGCAGAGGCAGCGCGGAGTGAAAGGGCTTCACACCCCCCCCCAGCTGGGCCTGGGGGGCAGCAGCGGGATCGGGGGGCTGAGCTGCCTGGGAGCAGCCCCACACGCGGCAGCCTGGGGCCGCGGGGCCGGGCGATGTCCCATCCCGGGTGCGCGGGGACCCAGGGGCGGCCCCAGCCTGTGAGTTGTCGCAGTTCAGGGGCTGCAGCCTCGTCACCCACACGGGCACTGTCTGAACTTCAGAGCAGCCCGGGATCCACCTCCCCCCTTCCCCGCGGCCCCGCCCCGCTCACCCCATCCCCCTTCCTCTGTCGCTCCCCCCCACCCTCACTCACTTTCCCCAGGCCGGGGGGGCAGGCTCTGGGCTGGATTAACATGGGGGCAAATCAAATCAGGACATGTCCCTGTGGGGAGGGTGTTTCACTTGTTGATAAAGGGCGGGGGGAGCCCTCAGTGTCTGTCTGATTGTGTCTCTCTCTCCTCAGGATATTGGGGTTGAGTTTCCTGGGTCAGGCGCTGCTGATTCAGAAAAGGATTAGACATTTATATGGACAAGATCATCTTAACTTCGCTGGTATACAAAACGTAGAAGTGATATAAATCTTCATGCTTCAGGATATAAGCCTACCACTAACTGATGGGGGTCAGGAAGAAACTTCTCCTATGGGCAGGTTAATCCATAGTTGTTTTTCTATGGGGTTTCTCAGACTTTCCTCTGACACAGCTGGGCCTGTGACTTGCCCTGAAAAATAGATCATTGGTGGGCCTTTATATTAGGGGGCTGATCATTTTTTGTTTTACAGTAGTGTTTAGCTGTCCCAACCAAAATTCAGGGTCCCATTACAAAAACATAGTAAGAGATTGTCCTGTGCCTCAATTACAAGCTAAACAAATAGACAAGATAGGTAAACAGTAGCATAAAGAAGTATTAACCTCCATTTATAGATGGGGAACTGAGACAGAGATGAAGGACCAGATTTTCAAAGGTATTTAAGTGCTTAAGATGCAAAGAGATGCTTAAAGATGCTTTTGAAAATCCCACCAGCAGGTTAGGTGCATAACACCCACCGATTTCAATAGGAGTAAGGCGCCAAACCTAACTTTTAAGCACTACTGGTCTATTTCCCATTCCAATTTTCACCAAAACCAATACGGTTCTGCTCACTGATGCCTAGAATATTGCTGGAATTTTGGAATTAATTGGATGTGGTGTTCACAAGTTCATGTTACAAACAGAGAAATGCCATCAAGTAGAGTGAAGAACTCACATTACTCAGTAAACAAGTTTTCAAATGTTTTCCTCACACAGATCACTTCTTCAGATAAAGAATATTTCTTCTCCCAACCCGCCCTGCCTCACATGTACAGTACCCCGCAGCAAGAAGAGAGCATGAGAAGGTAATTTTAGGACAGGATTAAGGGCATGGGTGCAAACAAAGTGGTTTAAAAGTGATGGGTGCAGTCAGTCATTACATGATGATGGACACAGTCTGTGACATCACACTCCATTGCTAAAGAAACAATTGTGACATCTCGTGCAGAGGAATGTAAACAAGAAGCGGGCAGCATTATCTCCTGCAAATATAAACAACTTGTTTGTCGGAGTGATTGGCTGAATAAGATATTATATTATGCCCATAACATCGCAGGCCATAGATGGTCAAAACACCTGGCATTATGGTCACTGCTGTGGTGATGGCACTTTTACATCACTGGTACCTGATGGCTGTAGATGGTCAAACCTTGTGGGATTTTTCCTTATATGGACACTCAGAGCCACAAGTAACAGGTGACCAATCTCAAGCGAGTAATAAAGAGATTGTGTGACACACCAGCCAGCCTCTGCCTATAAAGGCTGGAGCTGCCAGTTCAGCTCACAAGCTCCAGAAATCCCAACAAGAACAGGCTGGCTGCCTCCTGTAGGCAAGACTTGAAAGCCAGATGCCTAGCATGATGGAAACAAATAGAAGGCGCAGAAGCTGTGACAGGTTAGATCACAGGGACCTCTGAAAGGGAGGGATGGAACTAGGATGACCAGATGACAACTGAAAAATCGGGACAGTGGTGGGGGGTAATAGGAGCCTATATAAGAAAAAGCCCCAAATATCAGGACTGTCCCTATAAAATGGGGACATCTGGTCACCCTAGATGGAACATTTTTACAGTTCTTGGCAATAACAACAGAGTTACAAAAATTACCATTAGCAATAACAACAAATTCATTGCAGGTGTCCACCTACAATCATTTTTGTCGTCATGCCACACCTTTGGCTCAATACCATTGGGGTTTGGGCCTTTTAGGGTTAACCTGTGGCTTCCCTTTACAAACTTAAGTTCTCTCTTTCCTCCTTGTTCTGAAGGATCAAACCCTGATTTTTCTTGCTTAACAGAATTCACTGGCTGATGGGGTGGGCTCTCTTTGCTAACAGCTATTAGCAAGTTTCAGAGTAGCAGCCGTGTTAGTCTGTATCCGCAAAAAAAAAAAAAAAAAACCAGGAGTACTTGTGGCACCTTAAAGACTAACAAATTTATTGTAGCATGAGCTTTCGTGAGCTAAAGCTCACTTCTTCGGATGCATAGAATGGAACACACAGACAGGAGATATTTATACATACAGAGAACATGAAAAGGTGGAAGTATGCATACCAACAGGCAGAGTCTAATCAATTGAGATGAGCTATCGTTAGCAGGAGGAAAAAAAACTTTTTGAAGTGATAATTAAGATGGCCCATAGAAGGTGTGAGGAGAACTTAACATAGGGAAATAGATTCAATTGGTGTAATGACCCAACCATTCCCAGTCTTTATTTAGACCACAGTTAATGGTATCTAGTTTGCATATTAATTCAAGTTCAGCAGTCTCTCTTTGGAGTCTGTTTTTGAAGTTTTTTTGTTGCAAAATTGCCACCTTCAAGTCTGTCACTGAGTGGTTAGGAAGGTTGAAGTGTTCTCCCACTGGTTTTTGAATGTTATGATTCCTGATGTCAGATTTGTGTCCATTTATTCTTTTGCGTAGAGACTGTCCGGTTTGGCCAATGTACATGGCAGAGGGGCATTGCTGGCACATGATGGCATATATCACGTTGGTAGATGTGCAGGTGTACGAGCCCCTGATGGTGTGTCTGATGTGATTAGGTCCTGTGATGGTGTCACTTGAATGGATATGCGGACAGAGCTGGCATCGGGCCTCCCTGGAGCCCTCCTCACGCTCCTTTCCCCTGGTACAGCCTTTGTTCCAGCTCAGGTGGTAGCTAGTGGATTTCTCATGATGGCTGCCCCATTTGTTCTCTTCCACCCAGATACAGATAGAAAAGTGATACATTTATACAAATAGGATGACCACACTCAGTAGATTATAAACTTTGTAATGATACCGTACAAGAGACCTTTTGCATGAAGCATAGTCCAGTCACTTTATATTCACACTCATTAGCATATTTTTATAAAATCATATAGAATGGAACACGACAACAGTGAAGATGACGACAGCAGAGACACCTCCAAAGAAATGCCCTAGAGCCCTTGGGCCATCACGCTTCAGGAATGTGTGTGAGGTACTAGGAGACCTGGAGATGGGGGGTGTCCTGCTGGCCATAGGTCAGTGTTGTGAACCTCCAGTTACTAGGCTGAGTTTATCCATCCCCTAGCAATAAAACATTGTCTTGTTTTCACAGCTACTTTTGATCTCCTGGCTTCTGCCCCCTACCCAGCTGGCAGGGCATTGTGCAGCACCCTTTCCAGCCCACCTGGGTGCAGGAGACCAAGGAAGAGAGCATCTGCCATCCAGCTCCATCCCATCTAGAGCAAGTGAGTGGAGGTCTCCAGAGCCATCGCCAGTGTGGTGGGAATGGCCCAGCAATAGGGCTCCCAGCGCTTCCCTTGCAGGAGATTGTTCCCAACGTCGAGAGTCTTTGGGGAGGGCAGAACCTGCCAGGTGCTGAACACCCACAACCGCAAGCAGTGAAATCAGTGGGAACTGAGGGCAACTCCTCCCTCCTAGGATTGGCACCTTGTGAACGAACTTTCATTGAGGACTGTCCGGGTTCTGCTCTTTCTCTGGCCTGGGAGGGAGCGGGGCCTACTGGGGTGGAGGGAGCTGCTTGTCCAAACTAACGGAGAGCCCCATTGCTCTGGGAACATTGGGAGCAGCCTGTGCTGTGAGCTGCTGCCAGTGCGTGTGGACGGCAGCCCCCCTGCCCTGGGGTGGGGTGTGTGGTGAGGAGGAATTGCCTCAGCAGAGGGGACGTGGACAGGGGAGCAGGCAGGCCCGTTAATGAGAGGCTGCCTTGAGCCCAGACTCATGGCTGTTCCCCATTCAGTTCCAGGATGGAGCGGCTGAAGCGGATGCTGAGGAGGAAGCCTGGGCAGGTGGCTCTGGAGCCAGTAGGGAGCAGCGTCCGTCTGCCCAGGAGGAGAGTGGCCCCTCTGTCCCCGCGGACGGGGAAGAGACCAGTGGGCAGGCAAAGCGGAGGAGCTCTCTGACCTTCTGGAGGAAGAGAAAGCCACCAGTTCCCTTAGCAGGCCCAGAGGCACCTTCTGGTCCCAAATGGAGGTGGCCCCGAGTAATGCTATGTAGGGACCCAGGAGAGGGCGGGAGCCAGGCAAGGTGGCTCTGCGGCTTCCTTTCCAGGAAGCAGAGGAGGCAGCAGCCCAGCCCCAGGGCCCAGCAGAAGCCATCCACCAGCCTGGCCACCGAGGAGCCTCCAGCCAGCCCAGAGCAGGAGCTGGGCGGCTCCTGCACAGGAACCAGCAGCTCCGCCTACTCCCGAGGGGCCAGCAGCTCCTCTGTGGGATCTGACAGTCCTGAGGCTGAAGGCTCCCTCTGTGCAGGTGAGGGGAGACCCTGGGGACAGGGGGAAGGACGGGGGCAGTGGGGGACTAGGAACACCCTGTGCCCATTGGGTCACCAAGGTGCCAGGACTGAGCCACGGGAGCCCCACTAACACCAGTGGGGGTGACACAGCCACACCCTGTGGCAGGGGTTGCTGGGCAGAGTCGGGGGAGCTCCAGCCTTCCCTGATGATGTTGGGGGGGGGCTGATGGCCACGGGGCCCTGAGGCTGATGGCTCTGAGGGTGTCTCTGGGAGGGGCAGGGTGGGGCCCTCTATGCCATGGGGTTCCTTGTTGAGGATGGGGGACATTGAGCCATTTCTCTACACTGCATCCCCCCAATGGCAGCAGGGATTGTCCTTTCTCCTTCTCTCCCTGGTGCAGAGACCCCCAGTGCCCAGCAGCAGTGGGCTGGGAGGAGGAAGAGGAGTGGGTTGAGGAGGAGGAGGAGGAGGAAGAAGAGACGGAGGAGGAGGATGTGTCCCCTGAACAAGACACCATCAGGGTCATCCAGCAGCACCTCCAGGGCAGAGCTGAGGTACAAAAATCCCCCAGCTGCTCTGCCCCCGAGTCTGTCCTGCCCCTTGTTCCATCGCCACCCACGCAGGGGGGTCTTGTCCCAGAGAATCCATCACCCCCAATGGGGGGAACTTCTCCCATGTTACCTGGCACCCCAAAGTGGGGGCATTTGTCTCACGCAGGCCAAGGTGCCTGCTCCCCGCAGACACTGTCCCAGTTACAACCCCAGTCTGTTCAGGGCGACACTGGTTTCGGGAAGCGGGGCGGTTTTACCTGTCCAACTCCATGGGGTTCCTGAGCCATGGAGCTGTTGTAGGTGGGTTGGGGAGGTCCCCACCTAACCATCTCCATCTCTCTCTCTCTCTCTCTCCCCCACTCCTAGTTGGTGGAGGACAGGGCCCAACAGCTCGGCTTCCTCCATGTTGTCCCACGTCTGTGCTTCTTGGCACAGCAGCAGGAGCTGGACTCTCTGGAGCCCCAGGTCTCCAAAGGGCCCTCGTGGAAAGCATTGCGGTGAGTGGGACCCCGTGTCTGGCCCCTGGGGCGAGGGACCCAGAAATGGGAGGAAAAGTTGGTGGGGCCAGAGGGGGAAGCAGAGGACAGTGGTTCCTGGGGCTGAGGGCTGGGGAGCAGGGAAGGGAGAGCGTCTGACTCCGATGGGGAGCTGGCAGTGGGGGAGTTGTCAGGCCGTGTCTGCATCCGTCTACGAGCATTGGTATTTTCTTGAAATTTGTCAGACCAACCTAACTAACACCTAACCCACATTTGAACCTCTTTTCACACTCTTGCTCATTCTCAGGTTCTGCTTTGCCTCCAGACAGATCCGTTGTCTTTCAGGACAGCCTTGCTCTTTCTGTCTGTTTCACTCCCTGAGGTGTCGGAGTAAACACTCACCTTCACTCTATTCTCAGACAAACACTAGTATTAACTGTTTGCTACTGATTTGTGGAGTGGAAGATGCCATTTCTGGGGGATTGTTCCCAAGCTGCAGTACTTTGTGTTCAAACATCTCCCAGCTTCCTTAGTGAAAAATAACACCAGGTTTCTTTGCAATATACATGAAAGGAGGAGTTTTTCACCCTAGATAGGACTTGAACCCACAATCTCTGGCTTAGGAAGCCAATGCCTTAGCCATTAGGCCACAGGGGCTCTAAAGAGCAGTAGAAAGAGGGATGGAAATTCACTCTCATAATTGCACATTCCTCATATTCACTCCGAAGCCAAATACCCCATTTAATGGCCTTACAGAAACGTCTGCATCCCCTGGCAGCGAGGCAACTGGGCAGGTCGCTGACAGAGCTGAGCACCACCTTTCTGCCAGCCATCTTTAGAGAAGAACCCCACCCTGGAGTCACCCCTCCCTCCTTCAGCACCTCCACGGCTGTGGCTCTGAGTGGCAGTAGGATGATTAGGGGGCGAATCCTGGGCTGGAAGGGGGGTAAGGTCGGCCTGTAAGGAGTAACCAGGTGGGGCAGACTTAGGGGGAGGCTGTGGGCTGCTGGTTGGTTGTTGGGATCCTAGCTCTAGATTGAAGTGGCACAGTGACCTGACCCCAGGGATATAGGGCCGACATAGTGACCCCCTTACTGGCCTCGGTGACCCCCAAACCCTTGTTACTAAGGGCATTGAGGAGTCTCTGTCTCTTAATAACTTCTGGGAGCTCCCCAGCAGGCTGCGGGCGTCAGCCGCCTCCTGCCACACAGGTTGGAGCTGTGCCAGCTGCCCTCTCGCTTGCAGGCCCAGTGTAAGAAGAAGGAGGCCTGGTGCTGGCAGAAGAGGGTTTTGATTAATCAACCTCTGTGTTATGGGCACAGAAGGGGAGTTTATGCTCCCCCAGGGATGCCACTGAAGGCTCCTCGTGGGATCCTTAAGGTCTGCTGGGAGCTGTGATGTCCCCCTTTTGCCACCTCAAAGGCTCCCTCTTGGACACAGTGGGGTCACCCGCTGGCTGGAAGAGTGTGGGGGCCACGCTGCAAAAGCCTGCCTCTGAGCAGTCATGTCAGGGACTCGGGCTTAATCCAAGTGCAGAATCTTCAGTTGTGTATGTTTCGCTCCTTGGAGCTATACGGATTTTCGCTCCTGCCCAAGCGGCAATGGAGAAGCGGACGAGACAGGCCGGCCCGAAGATGCCTCCCTCCCACTTCCCTGTACGCTGTGCAAAGCTCTTGGCCTGCCTCATGCCTCGTCAGGAAAGCGCGGCCATGCGGCCCAAGCCTGAGTCACGTCCGCAGCCTGGCCCGCCCCGCCCCCGCTGACAGCGCGCAGAGCCACGCGAGTCAATGGCAGGTCGAGTCGGGAGCCTCGGCTCTTTCCCCTGACAGCCACACACACAGCACTGCCTAGCGCCCCCAGAGCCTCCCTCGTGTTCTCCCGCAGCAGCCGCCTGCCGGTGTGGTGGGAAAAGGGGACCAGGAAGCACTGCAGCCTCATTCCAGGACAGGAGGCCCTCACCACGCCCAGGCCTGCCTCTTGCCTTCAGCCCAGGCAGCCAGAGGTGCCGGGGAGCTCCCTGGCAGGCCGCCGCTTCGCCTCAGCCACCTCTTGCCTCATGGCCTAGGCTCTTGGGGCTCTGCTGGTCACCGGCTCGCTTGAAGGCCCAGAGGGAAAAGAAACAAGTGCATGTGTAGTGGAGGATGGTTTCGATCCATCGACCTCTGGGTTATAGGCCCAGCACGCTCCCGCTGTGCCACTCTGCTGGCTTTTCATACTTTCACCCAGCCACCACTATCCAGATTAGTGCCTTACGCTCTCTCGCACTGGCAGAGAGATGCGCAGGCTGTCACTGAACTGAAGGAGGGAGATCACTTTTTGACAGGTTATGCCGCCTCTTAAAGGTGTTTGGCTGGCAGCCCTGGTTCCCAGGTGTCTCCTGGGGGAAGAAAGTTTCTGTGCAAAATATTAAAACTTTTAACAGAGAGGAGGGAAAGGCCATGGCCACATGATGGGGCCAGTATGTACCTCAACATGGTTCTTCTATGTGGGATGACTCTGAACACTGACTGATCTCCACTCCCTTGGATTTGAAGAGATGTTTAGTTGTGCATTTGGGAACCTATAAGGCTGAAGCAATGTTATGGATGGTGACACTAAGATTGAAGGGTTTTTTAATGTTGCAGAAATTGTTAAAAACACTGAGCTTAAACTGGAACTGCCTGTTGCTAAAGACTGGTTTCCCCACGTCAGTTCCATAAGCTCTGCTAGAAACACCCTGGCTTCTCTCCTGCCTCGGTGGGAACTAGAGGGAATCGTCCCCTGCTGCCCTTGGCTCCAGGTTGGTTTTTCTGGGGAGGGGACATGGAATTGATTTGTTTGCTGTTGAGAAGGGAGCCAGGCCAGTTCTCAGAGAACGAGAACTCCCAGCATCTTCCCAGCCCAACCCAGGCTGCTGCCCTGTCCCAGCCTCTGTTCCCCTGGGGGCCCTGCGTGTTTGACTCTAGAGCAGGCCGGGAGCAGCAGCTGAGGCAGAGGACAGCCTGGGCCAGGCAGATAAGAAGGAGTTTAGCCAGCAAAAAAGGTAAAATGGCAATGGAGTATCACCTTGGACTCGACGGCATTTCTCCATTGGTCTGTCTGCTTTGGGGCAGGGACAATAACACGTCCTGCTGCATTCGTTATTTCAAAGGACAGTTTAGTATTTTCATTCTCACGGTGCACAAAGCAGGACTCAACCTTTGGCGAAAACTAAACAAGCTGCTCACAGATTCTGTCAGCCCCAATGAGCCATTTGGGTGAGAGCTCAGACCTGCCCCGTCGCAGAGGAAGGGGTGGGGGTCATCTGTGTGGGGACTGGAGCACTGACCTACCTGCTCGTAACTCCCAAACGTTCAGTAACTCTATTATCAGTGCCTGTGAGTGTTATTTAAACCATAAGAAAAACCACACTAGGCTATACCAAAGGCCCATCTAGCTCTGAATCTTGTCTTCTGACAGTAGCCAATAGCAGGTGCCCCAACAACCAGTCAACAAGGCCCCACTGGGAATTGAACCCAGGCTCTCCTGTTTACAAAACAAATGCTTTAGCCAGCTAAGCCATGGTACCTGTGGGTGGCTAAAATATACTGTCTGCCCACACCTGACTCCCTGCCATTGCCACTGGGGCCTGACAAGCTTTGCTTGTGTTTGGATTCTGCAAAGCAGAGGAGCAGGTGACGTTTTCCTTACAAGTTGTATGTGAGTGAATCTTTGGCCAGGTCTGCACTACACAGTTGTTTCAGCAGAATTATATTGCTCAGGTGTGTGAAAAACACACAACGCTACCTCGGTCGGCAGCTTGTGGCTGGTGCACACACTGCAATGCCGCGTCTGGCGACAAAACTGCCCTGTTTTGGTGACAAAATAAAACAACTTCGATGAGAAGCCTAAAGCTTTTTGCAGCAAACTTAAAGTGAGAGAGTGTCAGTGTGGACACTGCTGTTCATTATATCACCATAACTGGCCTCCTCCAGTATCCCACAATGCCCGCTGTGAACTCGCCTGCCCTGCATTCCTGCTACAGAGCCATGGGCCCCTCCCCTTTCATCGCTCTGGGAAGTTCTGACAGCTGAACCTGCTGCTCTGCTCCGGCTGCCAGGAGCAAATCACTGCCATGGATGCTGCTCTCTCCCGCCCTGCGAACACAGAGCAGGGTGGCGGGAACTTCCATACATTGGGGAGGCACCGGCATCCGAACTGTGACACGCCCAGGACATCCCTTCCCTCGAGGAGGCTCTTACCTTCTAAACAGGGACGTCTGTTTTCTAGTAAAACCACTAAAAGGGAAGGAGAAAACTCAAAAGAGGTTCCTCCTGGCGCTCACGTCCGTGAACCCGAATACTCTCTCAGTCCTCAAAGAGAGACCTGGAGAAGGAGACTTGCTGAGGCAAAGCCACAGGGGTCTCTGAGGTTTCCCTGGCCCCTCACCCCTCTCCTGCCTGCCTGATGTCAGCATCTCTCTGTGAGGTCACCACCTCCCCACCAATAGTCTGAGATCCTGCAAAAGGCCTTTGTGATGTCACTGCCACACCCCTCCCTTGCTGTGCTAATGTCCTGCCCTTTCCAGGCACTTTGGAGGTTTGAGCTACTCCCTGTGGATCACCCCACTCAAGGAGAGTTCGTTCTAGGCAGGAAGCCGGCTAGACAGGAAAACATCAGATGCTGCTCCCAATACTACACTCAGTTTTTCAGAAATTAGTAAAATTTATGGCCAGAAGGGACCATTAGAGCATCTAATCTGACCCCCTGCATATCATAGGCCTCCTGTATGACACAATAGCTACTTTTGGAGCAAACACATTCCAGAAAGGCATCTAGTCTTCATAAAATGACATCAGGAGATGGTGAATCCACCACTTTCCTTGGTAGCTTGTTCCTGTGGTGAATCATCCTCATTGTTGAATATTTGTGCCTTAGTTGTAATATGAATTTGTCTCTTTTCACCTTCCAGCCATTGGGTCTTGTTATGCCTTTCTCTGCTCTATTAAAGAGCCCTTTAATACCCAATCTTTTCTCTCCATTAAGGCCCTTCAACACTTCAGTGAAATCACTTTTCATTCATGAAGGACCCCCCACCGCCGAATTGCCACCGAAGACCCAGAGCTGAAGAATCTCCGGGGGCCCAGGCCCCACGAGAGTTTTCCAGAGCCCCCAGAGTTAGTGAAGGACCCTGCTCCAGGAGCCCCGAAAAACTCTTGTGGGGGGCCCTGTGGGGCCCAGGGCAAATTGCCCCACTTACCCCCCGGGCAGCTCTGATGGGCCCTGGAGCTACTGATATTTCAGGACTCCTGTGAGACTTTCAGCTGGTTGGTTTGCACTCTGCTCTCATTGCTTCTCTCTCGGGACTCTCTCTTCTTCTCCCTCTCTGCTGCTCTCCTCCCCTAGACATTGAACCCAGCTGTTGCTGCTGCCAACACCAACTGGCAGAAGGGCCTATAAGTCCCCTGCCTGACGGGAGGCCAATGCATGTGGGGGGCCATAAGCAATATGATATTTTCTGTCTTATTCTCTATCCCTTTCTTAATGATTCCCAAGATTCTCTTTGCTTTTTTGACCGTCGTTGCACACTGAGTGGATGTTCTCAGAGAACTATCCGCAGTGACTCCAAGATCTCTCTTGAGTGGCAACAACTATTTTTGGCCTCGTCATTTTATATGTATAGTTGGGATTATGTTTTCCAATGTGCATCACTTTGCATTTATCAACAAATCTGTCATTTTGTTGCCCTTTCACCCAGTTTTGTGAGATCTTTTTGTAACTCTTCGCAGGCTGCTTTGGACTTAACTTTCCTGAGTATTTTTGGATCATCTGCAAATTTAGCTACCTCGCTGTTTACCCCTTTTTCCAGATCATTTATGAATATCTTGAATAGCACTTATCCCTGACGCCCTGGGGGGCACCACTATTGACCTCTCTCCATTTTGAAAACTGACCATTTATTCCTACCTTGTAACCAGTTATTTACCCATGAGAGGACCTTCCCTCTCATCCCATGAGAGTGTAATAGAGCAGAATAGGGCTTCCTTGGGAAGGGGAGTGAACTGAGAATATATCAGGGGGTCGTGCACATTTACTGTCCTGGTGAAAAAGTGTGTCTGATACCCAGTCTTTGCTGCTCCTGCCAGCTGTGACTGCTGAGGACATTTTCCTTCTCTCCTCCAGGGTCTCCCTTCTGCCAGAGTCTCAAAAAGTCAAGCTGCCCTGCAGACTGTGGCAGAGCAGTTTGGTAATAGGCTGCAGGACTCACCACGTAAAAATGTAGCTGCTGTAGCACCTTGACTGTCCATGGGCCAAATCCTGCAGCCTTGGCAGCCCTGGATAACCTCCCACTGATGGTGATGGGAATTGAGCCTTTGTAACTAGCTGCTGGTACCTGAGGTCTCAGCTATGGATTAAACTGGTGGCAAACACAGCTTCAGCCAAAGAAGTGAAGGATGTAAGTGAAAGAGCAAAGCTGGCCCTGGGGAGCTGCTGCAGTCCCATCACCACAGCTGGAAGGGAGAAGAGGAAAAACTCCCTAAAGTGCTGGGAGCAGCCCCGAGAAAAGGAAGTTTGTCAGTGAGATCAGTAGCAATAACTATGAAATGAGGAGTGCTTTGTCCTCTGTGCCGACATGGTTGAATTGTGTTACTATACTGTGAGAATAAGCTTTAAAATATCCTGCTCTAATTTCAGGATGGGTCTGTAACCATAATCAGTATCTGTGGGAAGTGGCCTCTGGATAGTGATCTTTGGGAAGAGCTGGCTGAAGAGCCTTCCTACTCACCAGAAGTTCCTGGCTTGGCCTGCCAGTTCTTCCTTGCTGAACCTGGCTTTTCTGTCAGGCTCCTTTCTTTTATTTCTTCTCATGAAAAGAAAAGACCTCACTGCACAATCCTTGTTCTAGACACAGAGACCCTTCCTTGCAGCTAAGTCTTGTGGAAAGTGTTAAGTGGTAAATCTGGAGCTGATGGAAAGGTTACCATGACTCAAGTTGAGCTGAAGCTGCTGTGAGTGAAACACAGAGCACTAATCAGTATCTGATCATGGCAGCTTGTGGGAGAAGTGCATGTTAGAAGCCCTCTGTCAGCTCAGCTGTGGCTTTCCATGCACAGAGAGCCAGACAGCAAAAAGTCTGCAAGTCTTGAAGGAAATGGGGAATGTCTGTACTTTGGAATTTGAAGGTGTAGTCTTGGACCATCAAGTGTAGTGGTTGCAAAGGCTCTTTTGGGGAAGGCACCATGGCTTAGCTGGCTAAAGTGCCTGTCTAATAAACAGGAGATCCTGGGTTCAACTCCCAGTGGTGCCTTGTTCTATAGTTTTCATCTCCTTTGCTCACATTTTCCTGTGTCTTTCTAGGAAACAGAAGAGACCTCCCTTGACAATCCAAGTAATTGCTTGTGAAGGAAAAGGCTTCTTTCCAGCAGAGCATTGGAGAGAATCAAATCCTCAGTCTGGAGTTGATCAAAAGGCTATTGGCATTGGCAAGGAGGTTGCTCCGGCTGCAATTTGCTGTGACAGGAGACCCTGTGTCGTGCGCCCATGCAATTCGCTGGGGATATCTATGCACAGAGCCCCTTCTAGAGGGTTCTCTGCAGGGCTTGCAGGAAATGGAGAATTACTGTCCTTTCACCTTTCATGTTAGTGTTGATGAAAAATGGAGCAGTTCGGGGAGAAGTCCCAGAGCGTGGCACCATGGCAGAGCTTGCCAAGAGAGCTGCTGGATAAAGAGCAGATTCAGGATCCAGCATCCAGTGCTGCCTTGCTGAACGTGCCTCCTCTTGTCCCCTTTTGGTCAATCTTTTTTGTTAATGGAGAAGCCCAAATCTGGCTAGCTATAGAAATGCTTGCAAAAGAAACGGGTCTTTTTGCTGACAACTGTCAAAAGGAGGCTTTGGATAAACATGGAAACAAGGTCAAGGTTACTGAAACTCATCTTGCATGTGCAGCTGTTGAAACTACAAGGCAGAGCACTAAGCACAGTATTATCACGGCTGGTCACAGCAGGATCTCTGTGTGGTGGGATCTGTGGGGTACAATCCCAAACTGTGGGACTGCTCTGTCCTCTTATCTCTCCAGCCTGGGCTGTGTCTTACAATGCCGCACTAGTGACAAGCAGCAAAACCCCCTCCATGTGCTGTGATCACTCAACCAACAACATGCAGCAATGCACCCAACTAAGTGGCATGAATGCTATATAAGCCACTTCTCAATTATACATAGAGAGACACCAGCATATCTCCCCAGCCCTCAGCCTTGCACCTCAGAAATGTACCATCTTACACTGCTCAAAACCTCTTGAAAAGTGCAAGCTCATTAATTAATTCACCATTTCCTCAAAAAGAAAGTGAACATGCACCAGCCTTTTTAATCTGAGCAGCTTTCCCAAGCACTTTGGACAATTTCACAAGTAAGTATAAAACATTAAAATAAGTTTATTAACTACAGAAAGATAGATTGCAAGTGATTATAAGTGTTAGGCAGAGAGATCAAAGTTGGTTACATAAATGAAAATCGAATCTCAGAGTGACATTCTATACCTTTGGGGGAGCAGCTGTATTCCTCATTTTCCTCCCATATTCCTCATTTTCATATAATCGTGATCTTACATATAGAGCATGACTTGTAAGGTATCAGGGGAAAGGATATGATCTGCTGAAAGGCATTTCTCTACCCATCTATGTATAACATTCATGCATATGACGTTATGAGAATTGTGCAGTGTGGTTGTCACTATGCTGTAAGTTGGGGGAATCAGCCATCACCTGCACGAGGCCACACAAGGGGAATTGCTCAGCCTTGCTTGGAGAGACGCAGTGATGCTCACCTGTCTCTGAAGAGGGCCACAAAGCCAATGGGGAAGAAAGGACATGATAAAAGGAGAGACATTCGCTAAGCTTTATCTCTCTCTTCCACCTCCACCTACAGACACCACCACACCAAGGGACTGAGGAGCTGATCAAAGGGGAGACCCCGGCTGAAAAGCAACCAGCCAGCCTGTGGTGAGAAGCATCTAAGGGTATGGCTACACTGGCGATTTGCAGCGCTGGAAAGCCTCCACCAGCGCTGCAATTAGTAAGTGGCCACACCTGCAGGGCACTTCCAGCACTGCAACTCCCTGGCTGCAGCGCTGGCCGTATACCTCACTCGGCATGGGGAATAAGGATTCCAGCGCTGGTGCTGCAGCGCTGGTCATCAAGTGTGGCCACACACCAGCGCTGTGATTGGCCTCCAGGGTATAAGGATGTATCCCAGAATGCTTTTATAAATTACTCTCTTTGTTTTGTTATGCAGCCTCTCTTTGTTTTGTTGTGAACGAGCTCCGATCGGAGCTCCGTTCTGTACCTGGCTGTAAACAATCAAATCAGGCAGGGAGAGTGAATGAAACAGAACGGAGCCGATCGCGGAGCTCCGTTTGAACTGCTTATCTATAAAAACAAACACTGATCACAGCAAACAGAAGCTATCTGTACCTGGCTGTGAACGATCAAATGAGGGGCAGGGGAAACAGTGTTGGATGCAGGCTGTTAGGGTTCGCAAACATTTTGTGATTTTTCCAATCTCTCTCTTCCCCGTTCCCTGTCACAGTACACCACAGGGAGTGAGTGAAACAGGGGGGGAGTCCGTGTTGGAGGCAGGCTGTTTGCAATTAGAGTTAAGACTAAGGGCTCATGAACATTTTGTGATTTTTCCAATCCAGGAAGCTAACACACAGTGTTGGCTCCAAAAATCCACACTCTCTATCTTCCCCGCTCCCTGTCACAGTACCACCCTCCACCCCCCTCTTTTGAAAAGCACGTTGGTGCACTTGAATGCTGGGATAGCTGCCCATAATGCAGCACTCCCAACAGCGCTGCAAATGCTCCAAATGTGGCCACACACCAGCGCTGGTAGCTGTGAGTGTGGCCACACACCAGCGCTGCTCCTACACAGCTGGATGACCAGCGCTGCAAACTACCAGCGCTGCAAACCGTAAGTGTAGCCATACCCTAAGTTTGTAAGGGCAATGAAAGGGTTAAGATCAGCTTAGAACGTGTTTTGCTTTTATTTCACAAAAACAGCAAGGAGTCTGGTGGCACCGTAAGAACTAAGAGATTTATTTGGGCATAAGCGTTCGTGGGTCAAAAACCCACTTCTTCAGATGCTTGGGGTGAAAATTGCAGATATAGGCATAAATATATATTGGAACATGACATGAAGGGAGTTACCTTACAAGGGGAGAACCAGTGTTGAAGGCCAATTCAGTCAGGGTGGATGTGGTCCACCGCTAATAATTGATGGGGAGGTGTCAATACCAAGAGAGAGAAAATTGCTTTTGTACTGAGCCAGCCACTCCCAGTCCCTATTCAAGCTCAAATTAATGGTGTTAAGTTTGCAAATAAATTGTAACTCTGCAATTTCTCTTTGAAGTCTGTTTTTGAAGTTTTTTGAAAGGCTACTTTCAAATGTTAATGAATGTGAATGTGTGAATATGTTACTGAATGTGTAATTGGATTAGTGCCTGTGCAAGTCCCATAGGGTCTAGTGGTCAGGATTCCTGGGTTTCACCCAGGCAGCCTGGGTTCAATGCCCAGTGTGGGAATAGTTCAGAGCTTTTGCTCAGAGGGGAGGCAGGAAATGAAAGGAATGGGAAAGGATCCTGCCAGCAGGGGAGTTGGACAGTGTTCAGAGAGGATCCCAGAAGTGGGGGTGGGGGGCAGTAGCATAGCTGGCAGGATTCAGCAGAAGCAGCCACTTCCCATCAGGCTGGCAGGTGCGGAAGCGGTGCCTGCCGGCTGCACAGCCAGAGGAGCCGCAGGGCTGCAGCGGCAGGCTGGCGTGAAAGCTGTGCCTGCCGGCCGGTGCAGGTACAGCCAAGCGCTGGGACAGGAGCTGAGGACAGGCGGCGGCGCAGGAGGGAAGATTCTGGTCTGAGGGCATGGCCAGAGGGGGAGCCAAGGGGGGGGGCACCTTTTTTATGTTTTTTGCTCCTCCTATGCTGAAAACCTGGCTACGCCACTGGGTGGGGGGCAGTGGAGATCAGGGAGGGATCCCAGCTGTGTGGGAAGTTGACACTCTGGAGAGCACAGGCCTGGCATCGGGAGTGGGAAGAGGGAATGTGTCCCTCTAAACTCACCACTGGCAGACTCGGCAGGACTGGAAGAATTATGTGTTTGTTGGTAAATGTCAATTTCTGTGGAAACACATGACCCAATGGCAAAATATTTCCATCAATAATAATCAAAATTGACAGATGGGCAAAGTAAGAAACATGCTGCTTGAGAACGTGTCCTGTTCTAATCCTATAGGGGTCCCTTCTGCCTTAGGCACCACCCTGTGGGCATTTCATTTCCCTCCCCATTTTCACACAGAGACACAATTTCCTTTGCATGGATCCATGATCAGCAAAACCTCCCTGTGTCTCTTGTCTGAGCCAGGGCATTCGATTCCAGTGAAACCTTCTCTCCTGCAATGGCAATGGTCAGACAGAGGGGATGCGGCCACCTTCACCCCCGCCCCCCGGCAGTGAGATATTCTCTCTCCTCTTCATGATGCTGCTGTTATTCCATGAGTCATCAAGGATAGAATAAAAAGCTGAGTTTGCTCCAGGGTGAGGAAAGAAAGAAGCCACCAACTCCCTGAAAAATCTCAGAGCACAGAGAAAACCTGCCCTGCTATTGGACTCACAGAGGTGCTGGCGAGACGACGGGAAAAGGGACTGTCTGAATTGTCAAGGCAGGGAATGAACAACATGATTAACCACAGACACACTGTAACCATGCTCCAGCCAGTAGGGAAATGGGCAGGAATTCTTGCTGTTCAGCCATGGCCACACGTACAGAGCTGCACAGCAGTGAGTGTGCTGGGGAAGCTGGTCTGAGCAAACAATTGGAAATGACCTTTCAGTGAGAACAGAGCCATAGTGTAGAAAGGCCCCTGTGTTAAGTGGTTGTGGCTGAGGGCTTAGGGAGCTGGGCTAGAAAACCATGGGTGTCTTTCTGTGGAGGCTTGATTCTTGCCAGCAAGGCAAGGCTGGTGTGTGGTATCTTCATGGTTGTACTTTCAGTGTCAGATCACCCACAGTGCGCCAAGTCTAGACGTATTCAGAGGCTAAGGACAAGTCAACATTTCAAACATTGAGTCTATGTCACTGCAGCTCATTAATGGAGATGCTCTATGCCAGAGTTTCTCAAACTTCCTTTCACTACAACCCCCTTCTGCCAAAAAACTTACTACATGGTCCATGGGAAGGGAGGGAGAAGGATGCCATATCTTATACTGACATGTGCCAACTTCTCATAAACTCCAGGTTGGATCTGTGGGAAGAACGTCTCCCTGCAGATGGGACTAACACAATAGGAACAGGGATTCTTTGTTCAATCTGCAACTCTGAATAAGACACAATTATTTAGTTCTTAGCTCCAACACCTGGCAATTTGCTGACCAGGCCTATCTTAGCAAGCAAGGCTTTCTGTTTATCAAGCTTTCTCTTAGCTGATCACGATTTGCTAGGCCTCTGGTCCCTTGACCATACTCTGGACTTTGGCTCTGGAAAAGAGCTGGCACAATCCATAGAGCAGGTTTTATACAAAATGCACATGAATTTTAACCCTTCACATTCAGTAATGGCAAAGTTCTTGGTTCAGGCTTGTAGCAGTGATGGAATAAACTGCAGGTTCAAATCAAGTCTCTGGAGTCCATCCACAGCAGGGATGGGTCATTCAGTCCTTTGTCTAGAGCTTCAGTTTGTATCAAAGTTCCTCCAGAGGTATGAAGCAGGATTGAAGACAAGATGGAGATGAGGCATCAGCCTTGTATAGTCTCTTGCCATGTGGTCTTTGCTTTCTTTGTCTCGAGGACACTCTATCCAGCATGTGGCATAGAAAAACTTAAGAGTTCTGTCCACAGGCAGGTCCCTGCGTACCTTGCTGAGGCACAAGGCGTATCTGCCTTCTCTCGATGGGTCGATTGTATAGCTGATCGTCCTTAATTGGCCATCAAGCAGGCTAGGCAGAACTGATACCAACTTGTCTGGCTGGGGTGTTCTCTGGAAGCATAGCACAAGTTTGAAATACAGGCAGCATAGAGCCAATATTCATAACGTCAGCTACAAAAATGATACACATCTAGAGATAGCATCATTATAATCAGCCAATCAGAACCTCTCCATAGACCCCTTACACGACAACCTTTCTACTACATTGGCTGCAAATATAGAACAGTGGTCCCAACGGTGATCTATACAGTTTCAGATTATGTCAATAACATCACAGGAGGTGACACGGCATCAGTGAGACTGATACTGGAATACTGCCTCCAGTTTTGGTGTCCTCATTTGAAAAAGATGTTGTGAAATTGGAGCTGGGTCAGCAAAGAGCCACCAAATGTTCTGAGGGCTGGAGAAAAATGCCTTCTAGTGAGCTATTGAAAGAGCTCAACCTGTTTAGCTTATCAAAAGAAGATTGAAAGGTGACTTCATTGAAGTGTTGAAGGGCCTTAATGGAGAGAAAAGATTGGGTATTAAAGGGCTCTTGAATCTAGCAGAGAAAGGCATAACAAGCCCCAATGGCTGGACGGTGAAAAGAGACAAATTCATATTACAACTAAGGCACAAAAATTCAACAGCAAGGATGTTTCACCACAGGAACAAGCTACCAAGGAAAGTGGTGGATTCTCCATCTCTTGATGTCATTTAATGAAGACTAGATGCCTTTCTGGAATGTGTTTGCTCCAAAAGTAGCTATTATGTCATACAGGAGGCCTGTGATATGCAGGGGGTCAGATTAGATGCTCTAATGGTCTCTTGTGGCCATAAAGTCGACTAATTTCTGAAAAACTGAGTGTAGCATTGGGAGCAGCGTCTGATGTTTTCCTGTCTAGCCGACTTGCTTCCTAGAACAAACGCTCCTTGAGTGGGGTGATCCACAGGGAGTAGCTCAAACCTCCAAAGTGCCTGGCCAGGGGCAGGACATTAGCACAGCAAGGGAGGGGTGTGGCAGTGACATCACAAAGGCCTTTTGCAGGACCTCAGACTTTTGGTCAAAGGTGGTGGGGAGGTGGTGACCTCACAGAGAGATGCTGACATCAGGCAGGCAGGACAGGGGCGAGGGGCCAAGGAAACCTCAGAGACCCCTGTGGCTTTGCTTCAGCAAGTCTCCTTCTCCAGGTCTCTCTTTGAGGACTGAGAGAGTATTCGGGTTCATGGACGCGAGCGCCAGGAGGAACCTCTTTCGAGTTTTCTCCTTCCCTTTGCCTGATTTTACTAGAAAACAGCCGTCCCTGTTTAGAAGGTAAGAGCCTCCTCCAGGGAAGGGGTGTCATGGGGGTGTCACTTTTAGATGCCGGTGCCCCCCTACACTGTCAGGAAGTTCCCACCACCCTGCTCTGTGTTCGCAGGGGAGGAGAGAGCAGCATCCACGGCAGTGATTTGCTCCTGGCTGCCGCAGCAGAGCAGCAGGCTCAGCTGTCAGAACTTCCCAGAGCGATGAAACGGGAGGGGCCCATGGCTCTGTAGCAGGAGTGCAGGGCAGGCGAGTTCACGGCGGGCATTGTGGGATACTGGAGGAGGCCAGTTATGGTGATAAAACAACAGCGTTTACTGTGTTACTTTAAGTTTGCTGCAAAAAGCTCTAGACCTCTCATCAAAGTCGTTTTATTTTGTCAACAAAACAGGGCAGTTTTGTCGCCAGACGTGGCATTGCAGTGTGTGCACCAGCCACAAGCTACCGACTGAGAGAGCGTTATGTGTTTTTCACACACAAGAGCAATATAATTCTGCTGAAACAACTTTGTAGTGCAGACCTGCCCAAAGATTCACTCACACACAGTTTGAAAGGAAAACATCACCTGCTCCTCTGCTTTGCAGAATCCAAAGACAAGCAAAGCTTGTCAGGCCCTGGTGGCGATGGCAGGGAGACAGGTGTGGGCAGACACTGTATTTTAGCCATCAACAGGCACCATGTCTTAGTTGGCTTAAAGCATCTGTTTCGTAAACAGGAGATACTGGGTTCGACTCTCAGTGGTGCCTTGTTGACTGGTTGCTAGGGCACCTGCTTTCGGCTACTGTCAGAAAACAAGATTCAGAGCTAGATGGGTGTTTGGTCTAGCCCAGTGTGGTTTTTCTCATGGTTTAAATTACACTCACAGGCAGTGATAATAGAGTTACTGAAAGTTTGGGAGTTAGGAGTGGGTAGGTCAGTGGTCCAGTCCCCACACAGATGACCCCCTTCCTCTGGGACCGGGGAAGGTCTGAGCTCTCACCCAAATGCTCATTGTGGCTGCCAGAATCTGTGAGCAGCTTGTTTAGTTTACGCCAAAGGTTGAGTCCTGCTTTGTGCACCGTGTGTGAGAATGAAAATCCTAAACCGCCCTTTGAAATAACGAAAGCAGCAGGACGTGTTATTGTCCCTGCCCCAAAGCAGACAGACCAATGGAGAAATGCTGTCGAGTCCAAGGTGATACTCCACTGCCATTTTATCTTTTTTGCTTGCTAAACTCCTTCTTATCTGCCCGGCCCAGGCTGTCCTCTGCCTCAGCTGCTGCTCCCGGCCTGCTGTAGAGTCAAACGCGCAGGGCCCCCAGGGGAACAGAGGCTGGGACAGGGCAGCAGCCTGGGCTGGGTTGGGAAGATGCTGGGAGTTCTCGTTCCCTGAGAACTGGCCTGGCTCCCTTCTCAACAGCAAACAAATCAATTCCACGTCCCCTCCCCAGAAAAACCAGCCTGGAGCCAAGGGCAGCAGGGGACGATTCCCTCCAGTTCCCACCGAGGCAGGAGAGAACCCAGGGTGTTTCTCACAGAGCTTATGGAACTGATGTGGGGAAACCAGCCTTTAATAACAGGCAGTTCCAGTTTAAGCTCAGTGTTTTTAACAATTTCTACAACAATAAATAACCCTTTAATCGTAGTGTCACCATCCATAAAATTGCTTCAGCCTCCTAAGTGCACAACTAAACATCTCTTCAAATCCAAGGGAGTGGAGATCAGTCAGTGTTCAGAGTCATCCCACATAAAAGAACCATGTTGTGGTACATACTGGCCCCATCATGTGGCCATCGCCTTTTCCCTCCTCCTCCAGAGTCAGAATGTGATCAGCTCACACTGAGGGGGTGCAACACCCCTCTCTTGGTGTCTATGCCAGAGCTCCTATCAGCTCAGTGTCCTTCCTGCAAGAGTTGGCTGCTGAGAGGGTTGCAATGGGGTAAATGAAGGCAGAGGAGGATTGTTCCTCATGGGTTTTTTTGTGTGGCTCTGTGATCCTGCTGGAGAAAGCATCATTTGTGTTTGTTAAATGGGTATTAGCCAGGATGGGTAAGAATGGTGTCCCTAGCCTCTGTTCGTCAGAGGATGGAGATGGATGGCAGGAGAGAGATCACTTGATCATTGCCTGTTAGGTTCACTCCCTCAGGGGCACCTGGCATCGGCCACTGTTGGTAGACAGATACTGGGCTAGATGGACCTTTGGTCTGACCCGGTACGGCCTTTCTTATGTTCTTATGTTATGTTCTTATGTTTCAGTGGCTTGGGTTCGGCTCAGGTTGTTACCCTGAGTACAGGGATTCCTGCACTTTCTGCTCTTAGCCCCTCAGGGAATGGACAATGGAGCAGCTTCGGAAATTGGATAGAAAGTAGCCTAAGAAAGTGTAACATAAGTGAGAAGAAAAACAGCATTATCACCTACCTGGTGGTCTGGTGGTTAGGATTTGGCACTTTCATTATCATGGCCTGGATTCAATATCCAGTCAGGGAAAAGTGACTTTAAACCAAAAATGCTTCAGTCATTCTTCACTTGCAATGTAAACAAATCCATGGTATTTTCCTGATTCCCCATGTTCCCAGTGTCTCCATGGCAGGGCTGGCTCCAGGCACCAGCGCAGCAAGGAGGTCCCTGGGGCTGTCAATGGAAAGGGGAGGCTTCAGCAGCAATTTGTCCCTCTCAGAGGGAAGGACTTGAGGCCAACAGCAGCAGAGGTAGAGCTCCAGTTGACTGCAGCTTTTTTATTTTTTTTCCATTTGGGATGGCAAAAACACTGGAAGTGGCCCTGCTCCATGGAAGACAATTTGTTAAATCCCAGATGAGTGCAGTTACATCAGTTCTCAGTCTGAGTCCTTAGGTCTTAATCCTGAGGCTATTGTCCCATCACGGGGCCATTTCCCGCCTCTCTTTCCTAGGGAAGCACAATTTTCCTTGCACAGACACAGGAACAGCAAGATCTTTCTCTGTCCCTTGTGCAAAGCAGGGGGCCAAATTCCATGGAAACAATGGATAAGCAGGGGGCCCTGGGCACATCCAGCCCTGGCTGTGAGATTTTCCCTCCCCTCTTTCTTTATGCCCCGGTTGTTATTTCATGGATTGTCTGGGATGGGGGAAAAGCTGAGTTCACTCCAGGTGGAGGGGAAAAAGGACCCTGAAAATCTCAGGACCCAACCCCTGCTACCAGGATCACCGAGGTGCTGGGAATCTGCATGGGAAAGGGACGGTGTGAATTGTCAAGGTGGGGAATGAATAATAATCTACAACTAGATCCAGCTCATTAACCACTGACACAGGCTAACCCTGCTGCCGATAGAAGGGAACCTGGGCGTGATTCTTTGCTGTTCAGCCATGAAAACAGTGACCCAATTGCACGGCAGTGAATGTGCTGGGGAAAGCTGGACTTCACAGGCAGGTGGAAAGAGCAGATCCTAGAAACACCTGGAGCTCCCCACAGCACTTCTGCCACCAGGGTCAGGTGCTGAGCGACTCACAGTGCCCCCCGACACATTACCTTCCAGCAGGGGGTGGCAGCACCCCCCACCCAATGCCGGGGAGAGGCCTGAGTGTATCTCTGCATCCTGAGTCCAGGGCACCCACTCTCTCTGCCCCACACATCAAATCTGGCCCTGCTGCAAAGTGACCCCTAAGAACCAGCAGCCTCCAGGACAGCAGGTTTGGCCCTCAGAGCAGGGAATGTGTCCCCCATGCTGCTCTTAGGCCACTGGGTGCTCTGGAAACAGGAGGGCTCTGATTGTAAGCTATAGCACACATGGCCCATCTGGGGATGTAGCTCAGTGGTAGAACACATGCTTTGCATGTATGAGGTCCTGGGTTCAATCCCCAGCATTTCCAGGTTCTTTTCAACCTGCTGCTTTGCTCATGCCCAGAGGGAATGTGGCCCTCCAGAAATTTCAATCCTGCTCAGTGAGAGGTAAGTGCCGATTGCATGGAAGGTCTGGGGGGGTTTCTGCTCCTAAGTCTCCTCTGTACATTGAAGATTCCCACCAGCTGTGCTGTTTGGGATAAGGGTAGATGAGAAAGAAGAATCCTCCAGCACTGGAGGGAAAGGTCCCATCGGCAAAAACTAGACTTATTTCTTGTCTGGGCCCAATCTTTTCACCTGGTATAGTCCTTGTTCCAGCTCAGGTGGTAGCTAGGGGATGTCTCATGACTGCAGCCATGTTTGTTCAGTTCCACCCCCTTATACAGCTTTGGTACAAGGCAGGAATTTTTTGTCTCTGTCCTGGGGAAAAGCCCCAGGTTTAAGATGGATTCCTGTACCGGGGGACATGGTCACATGTCCTGTGAGACCCCCCCCCAAGTCTTCATTCTTCCTGGCCTGACTCACGGATGGTGCAGGACAGAGCCATCTACAGTCAATTGTCCTGGTTAATGGGAGCCATCAAAAGTCCAAACCACTATTAAAGGCCCACACTTTGCATCATTACAACAGGACCTCAGAGTTATAGTTCATATTTCTAGTTTCAGATCCAAGAATGATCGGTTCATACAAATAGGATGAACACACACAATAGATTATAAGCTTTGTAATGATACCTTACAAGAGACCTTTTGCATGAAACATAGTCCAGTCACTTTATATTCACACTCATTAGCATACTTTCATAAAATCCTATGGAGTGCAACATCACAGCAGGGAAAGGGTTTTACTGCGGCACCTGGGAGCAGTTGAGTTTCATGTTCAGGCTGTGGTATGAGTTCCTCCAGGTTTCTCGTAAGCACACAGGGACCTTAGCGGGTGCTCTTGGTACAGGAATGGCCCAGATACGATAAAGTGATGGGGATTGCATTTTCCTCTTTTATTTCTGTATTTCCAATGACATTTCTGTTTGTGATTTCGTTTTGCTTTGTATAACTGTGTTTTCTCCTGGATTTGATATTTAACTAAAAAAAGAATAAGGTCTCAAGGCACCGGATGGAGGAGCAGGCTGGGGCTACGACTGCTAAGAGAGCAAGAGTAGCAGGTTTTCTGTATTTCCAGCCCTCATTTTTCTTGACTGGTTCCTCTTCTGCATGAAATTTGCTTTTTTTTTTTAAACATGAACCTGGCTAGCTCAGTTGGCAGAGCATCAGACTTTTAATCTGAGGGTCTAGGGTTCAAGTCCTTGCTAACAAAGAAACACTTTTCCTCCGTGACATCCCCAGAGAGTTTTAGAAGGACTCTCCTTGACTTTAGTTTTTCCTTTTCAGGACATGGCCTTTCCTAGGAAGGGCACTTTACTGCCTGGGACTGAAGGTGCTACTGCCTCATCTGTCCACTGGCCTCACAGTCTGGAGGAAGAAAGGCCTCTGGGCCTGCAGCAAAGTGCTGGGTGCTGACTTTTTGAGCAAATGTAGGGCTGGCCAGAGAGGCATGTTCCCACTGAGTCCTCCCTGCCAGAAAAAATTGTCCCCACAGACAGGGGCGGCTCCAGGCCAGAGCACGCCAAGCACGTGCTTGGGACAGCAAGCCGCGGGGGGCGCTCTGCCGGTCACCGCGAGGGCGGCAGGCAGGCTGCCTTCGGCAGCTTGCCTGCAAAGGGTCCACTGGTCCTGCGACTTCGACGGACCTCCCGCAGGCAAGCCGCCGAAGGCAACCTGCCTGCCGTGCTTGGGGCGGCAAAATGGCTAGAGCCGCCCCTGCCCACAGAGTCCTCCCTGCTGGAAGGCTACAGTAATCAACAGGTGCTCTGCTGGTCCCATGGTGTAAGGGCAGCACTCAGGACTTTGAATCCTGCAATCTGAGTTGAAGTCTCAGTGGAATCTGAGAACAATTCCTGGGCCACAAACCCTGCTGGGTCTTCCAAGGCTCTGTCTTGCTTTCTCAAAGGCCATGAAAGCCACTACAAATGGTTTTTTTCTCCTGCTGATAATAGCTCACCTTAACTGATCACTCTCGTTATAGTGTGTATGGCAACACCCAATTTTTCATGTTCTATGTGTATATATATATATCTTCCTGCTGTATTTTCCACTGCATGCATCCAATGAAGTTGGTTTTAGACCAGGAAAGCTTATGCTCAAATAAATGTGTTAGTTTCTAAGGTGCCACAAGTACTCCTTGTTCTTTTTGCAGATAAATGAATGGAGGTTAAGTCCATGAATGGCTATTAGCCAGGCTGGGTAAGGAATGGTGTCCCTAGCCTCTGTTTGTCAGAGGGTGGAGATGGATGGCAGGAGAGAGATCACTTGCTCATTACCTGTTAGGTTCAGTCCCTCTGGGGCACCTGGCATTGGCCACTGTTGGTAGATAGGATGTGGGGTTGGATGGACCTTTGGTCTAACCCAGTAGGGCCATTCTTATGGTCTTATGAAGGGAGGGGCAAAGCACTGGGACAGAGTTTCTGTAGTGTAGTGGTTATCACATTTGCCTAACACACAAAAGATCCCTGGTTCAGAAACATGCGGGCTTAATTTTCGCAGCTCCTACTGGCCTGTCCCTACTGTTCTAGGAGCAGCAGTGATTTCTATGCTCAGAATGTCTGTTATACTTCCCCTGCTCCCACTTCTGTCTCCTCTCTCTCTCTGAATGCCTGTGAAGTAGTTTTCCCCCTCCCGTTCCCTCCTGGATTGCTCGTGGGATGAATGTTCTGGTTGAAGAGCAGAAGAGCTCCCAGGTAGACAAGGTGTCTGGGACTCTAATTAGGCAGCGATCACACACCCAGAGCATGGATACTGCCCAAGGTGGAGTGTGACCAACCAGATGCAGCCAAGTCATCTCTAGTCGCAGGCCATGAGGTGCAGGCCCTTAAAAGGGGAAGGGGCCCTGTGCTCAGGAGAGCACTCACAAGCTTGTACCTCCAGTGAATGCCCTTTGCCCGGACCGCCTGGTCAGTGGTTCTCTGCGTAGTATTTCATTGTGCCTCAGGAAGACTTACCTTCATCGCACCGTCCATAGCTGCGCTGTGGGAAACTTACCTTGCAGAATCCTGACATCTCCAGTGCTATGCCTGTCCTGGGAGCATGCGTGTGCAAGTGTGAGTGTAACACCCACCCCCTTCTTCTTTTGAGCTTAGCTGTCAGTATAATAAACGTGCTGCTTTCTGCCAAACTCTGGTGGGTCATTAGTCCTCCCTACGCTTACTAGCTGGCCCAATTTTGGCTAACACCTGCGATAACTCCAACCCCTGCATGGCAGAGGGAGGTGAAATGAGCTGGGAAAAAGCCTTGGCATCAGCAGGGGAAAGCTAGAGGATCTGGGCCAGGCACCTTTTGAAGCCTTGTGGCTTGGTCTCCTCTGCCCTGGGAGGTTGGCCTATGGAGGCCGGCTCTTCCTGCTGCCTCCTCTGTGTGACTTGCCAAAGGAGGGAGTGAGGCAGGAATGGGGCGAAAGAGGAAAGTCGAGCTGAGGAAGGCAGGGCAGAAGCTAAACGCCTCAGTGCGGCTAAGTGGGGTTAGTAGAGCGCCACTATTCGTTCTGCAAAGCCTGGGGAGGTGCGGTTGGCTGCTGGGAGGCAGAATCCTGTGCCTGCCTCTTGGCTTCCCAGGGGTGGCTACTTGCAGCCCAGGAGAAGGACAGTTCTGGGTGAAAGGAAGACAAACAAAGCTCTGGGAGGAAGTTTGGGTGCACGGTGCGGGCTCTGCGCTGGGGGAGGGGTTTGGGGTGCAGGAGGGGTGGCGCTTACCCCGGGCACTTGCAGCTCCCAAAGTGACCGGTACACACAACCCTCTGGCAGCAGCTCCTAGGTGGGCGAGGCCAGGGGGTCTCTGTGTGCCGCTGCCTGCAGGTGCTGCCCCCAGAGCTCCCATTGGCTGCAGTTCATGGCCAATGGGAGCTGCGGAGTTGGTACTCGGGGCAGGGGCAGTGAATGGAGACACTCCCCCCACCCCAGGGGATGCTGGGACATGCCAGCCATTTCTGGGAGTGGCACGGAGGGACGGAGGCCGAGTGGGCAGGGAACCACCTCAGTGCTGCTGGCACATCTCTGCACACCCATGGGGAGGGGAGCAGAGGGTCTCCATGTGCTGCCTGGGGTAGGGGCAGTGCACAGAGCTACCTCCCCTCCCGGGTCTATTACAGGAGTGGGTGGGTGGGGTCTTTTGGCCTGCAAGGTGCAGCAGGTCGGACTAGATCAGGGGTCTCAAACTCAAATGACCCCGAGGGCCGCATGAGGACTAGTGCATTGGCCCGAGGGCCGCATCACTGACATGCCCCCTTGCTGCCCCTGGCCCCACCCCCAATCCACCCCTTCCATGAGGCCCCGCCCCTGCCCTGTCTCTTCTCCACCTCCTCCCCTAAGCGCGCGGCTCCCCGCTCCTCCCCCCTCCCTCCTGGAAAGTGCTAAGCGCCACCAACAGCTGTTTGGCGGCTTGGCGGCGAGAAGCGCCTGGAGGTAGGCAGAAAAAAAAATGAAGAGTAATATAGTAGTATAGTATTAAAATATAGTATGCTATTAAAAGTCAATTTATTAACTTTTTTATTAACTTCTTTAATTGTAATGTGAAACGTCAGTGCTAATTTTGACAGTCATTTCATTTTTGGCCACTTAGCTGGCAGCGTTTTGCATCAACCAGAGCATCAATATTAGGTTTGATATCCTGAGACGAAACCAATCTCAGTGTTGCTTGCAAATGTTCATCAGTGAGCCTTGACCTTAACACAGATTTGTTAATCTTCATGGAAGAGAAAAACTGTTCACATATATATGTACTTCCAAACATTGCCATTATCCTTGCAGAAGCAGAGAATAACATGGGAAATCTTTCTTGTGAAAGAAACCTGTAGAATTCTGGAATTCCAACATCTGTATACTTCTGCTTCAAAATCGTGTCGCACTGAAGCTCCACTAACTCCATCTGCATTTCCTCTGCAACATTGTCAATTTCAACAGCAAATGGTGTGGAAAAAAGTTGAAAATGTGGTTCAAGTGCCTTGAAATCTTTAAACCGCACATCAAACTGTTTGTGTAAGTTAGAAATGATCTCTGCATATTCTTTCAAGGATTTGGGTTCAACTTTTCCTAAGGAATTCAGAGTTGAGAAATGGACCAAATTGCCAGCAGTCAGCTGTTTCCCCCATAAAGTAAGCTTGACTTTGAATGACTTAATACTGTCATACATCTGTGTTATCACCTGTTTTCTACCCTGAAGTTTCAAGTTCAGTGCATTCAGGTGATCAGTTACATCTGTTAGAAAAGCAAGGTTGCAGATAAAAGTGGAATCAGCAAGCTGTGGAACCTCCTTGTTTTTCATTTTCATGAAGGAATCAATCTCCTCTTTAAGTGCAAAAAAACGCTTCAAAACATTTCCACGACTCAGCCATCTAACTTGAGTGTGATACAGAAGTTCCCCATATTCACTGTCCATACTTGCTAGAAAAGAAGTGAACTGTCTGTGATTCAGCCCTCGTGCACGTATAAAATTAACAGTTTTAACAACTACATCCATAACTTCTTTCATTTGTAGACTTTTACTACACAGGGCTTCTTGGTGCAAAATACAATGTATACTGGTGAAGCTAATTCCTGGTATATTGAGGCTGTTCAGTTTGGTCTTCAATAATCCAACCACACCAATGTTTTCAGAGCACATTGATGGCGCACCGTCCGTAGCCAAAGATACGAGTTTGTTCCATGGCAGCGCAGCTTTTTCAATGCACTCTTCCAATCCTTGAAATATGTCACGTCCCGTTGTGGTACCCTTCAGTGGTATTAAGTCTAGCAATTCTTCAGTTATATTCAAATTGCAGTCCACACCTCTAATGAACACTGCACACTGTGCGGTATCTGATACATCTGTACTCTCATCAAGAGCAATTGAAAATACTTCAAAGTCTTTTGCCATTTGAATCAATTGTTTTTGCACATTATCAGCTAAATCCGTTATCCTGCAGGCAATTGTATTTGCAGACAAGCTTATGCCTTCAAAAACTTTCTTCCTATCAGGACATAAAATTTCACTGGCCTTCATAAGACATTCTTTTATGAATAAGCCTTCTGTAAAAGGTCGCGATGATTTAGCTATCATTTCGCTTATCACAAAACTTGCTCTTACTGAATCTTCGCTAGACTTGTTAATCCCTGAAAATAAATTTCTTTGCTTGGCAAATGCTGCTTTAAGTTGCTGAACTTTTTCCTCTCGGATTTTTTCCGGTGAATGCATCATATTTTTCACGGTGCATCGTGTCATAGTGCCGACGCACGTTATACTCCTTGGGAACAGCAATCGTTTGCTGACAAATAAGGCATTGAATTTTATCTTTTACCTCTGTGAAAAAATATAAATTCTCCCATTTGTCTTGGAAAACTCTCTTTTCTTCCATGAGTGTTCTTTTTTTTGATGAAGTCATTTCCAAGCTGTTTTAATAAATATATACACTCAGTAATGCACCTCACTCAAGGGACAAAACACGCACTTAGATTTACTGCCTAAGGCTCTGGGAGGGAGTTTGGGTGGGGGAGGGGGTTTGGAGTACAGGCCCTGGGCTGGAGTTTGGGTGGGGGAGAGGGTCTGGAGTGCAGGCTCTGTGCTCGGTGCAGGCTCCAGGCTGCGGCAGGGGGTGGGGGTGCAGGCTTTGGGACGGAGTTTGGGGATAGGAGGGGGTGCAGGGGTGAGGGCTGTGGGGCTGAGGGTGAGGGGTTTGAGGCACTGGAGAGGCTCGGGGCATTGGAGAGTCTCAGGACTAGGGCAGAAGGGCAGGGGAAGGGCAGCCTGCCCTGGCCCTAGTGAAGGGGGGCTCTAGGACCCTGCGGCAGCAGGTGATGCCGGAAGCTGGCATAGCAGAGGAGTGGAGTCAGCGTGAGCTCCCGGCAGGGGCGGCTCTAGCTTTTTGGCCGCCCCAAGCAGTCATGCGCGGGAGGCGCCCCGGAGCCGCGGGACGAGCGGACCTGCCGCAGGCATGACTGCGGACGGCTTGCGGGTCCGGTGGCTCCGCTTGAGCTGCCGCAGTCATGCCTGCGGGAGGTCCAGCCGAGCCACGGGACGAGCGCCCCCTCCGCAGTCATGCCTGCGGCAGGTCCGCTCGTCCCGGGGCTCCGGTGGACCTCCCGCAGGCATGACTGCGGCAGGTCTGCCGGCCCATCCTGCCGCCCCCCCCCCCCGGCAGCAGGGGACGCCCCCTAGATTTTGCCGCCCTAGGCACCAGCTTGTTTTGCTGGTGCCTAGAGCCGCCCCTGGCTCCCGGGCAGGCTCCCGGGCAGTGAGGGGGCAGCAAGTGGGGACCGGAAGACACTGGGGGGCGGTGTGTGGGGGTGGCAGGTGGGGCCAGGGGAGAGACCCGGCCCCAAACATTGGGGAGCAGCGCGCGGGGAGCTTAGGCACAGAAAATAACTCGGGGAGGGGGGCGGGGGTGAGGGGAGTTTGGCGGTGACAGGAAGTAACTGGGGGAGCTCCAGGGCCGCCCAGAGGATTCCGGGGGCCCGGGGTCTTCGGCGGCGGGGGGCCCCTTCCGTTCCGGGACCTGCCGCCAAAGTGCCCTGAAGACCTGCAGCGGGGGGGGGTCCCCACCGCGGGTCTTTGGGGCACTTAGGCGGCGGGTCCCGGAACGGAAGGGGCCCCCCGCCGCCGAAGACCGGGCTGCGCTTCGGCGGCGGCGGATCCCTCTTTTCCCCACCCCGGCCGGTCCCGCTTCCCACCCTGGCCCCGGCGGGTCTCACTTCCCTTCCCCCCCCCGGCCCGGCCCCGGCGGGTCCCACGTCCCTTCCCCCCCACCCCCCGGCCCAGCCCCGGCGGGTCCCGCTTCCCTTCTCCCCCCCCCCACGGCCCGGGCCCGGCCCTGGCGGGTCCCGCTTCCCACCCAGGCCCCGGCCCGGCCCCGGCAGCTCCCGCTTCCCCCCCCCCCTTACCCGAGCTCGTCTCCAGCGAGGGCTGAGCTTCGTCCCGCTCAGAGCCGCGTGGTGAGGGGGCGGGGCTGGGAGCTCCACGCCGAGCGCAGCGCTCAGCCCAGAGCTCCCAGCCCCGCCCCCTCCCCACGCGGCTCGGATCGGGGCGGGGCTCAGGCGCTCGGATGGAGACGCGCTCGGGTAAGGGGGGTAAGGGGAGGGGGAAAAGGCTCCAGGAGAGGGGCGGAGGCGGGAGCCTCCGCTTTTCTCTTGGGGGCCCCTGCGGAGCCCAGGGCCCGGGGCAAATTGCCCCCTTTGCCCCCCCCTCTGGGCGGCCCTGGGGAGCTCCGCGGGCCGCAGGGAAGAGCTCCGCGGGCCGCATGCGGCCCGCGGGCCGCATGTTTGAGACCCCTGGACTAGATGATCACACTGGTCCCTTCTGACCTTAAAGGCTCTGAGTCTAAACGGGAGAGTGAAGTAAAGAAATTTTTTTTTAAAATATAAACCAAACATTGTAATACCAGGATAACTCCAACAGCTCATTGTATAGTCCCACCCCATTTTTCCTCCATTGTGTGTTAAATGAGCTGCAAGACATTGATTCTCTCATTCCATTGATAAACTGATACAATGTGACTGAAATTAAACCCATTCCCAGCAGAGAAAACATCACATCCCTGCATTGGCTGGGAATTTAACCCAGATCAACTGCTTGGAAGGCAGCTATGCCCACCACTATACCACTAATGCATAGAGCAAAAGTACCAATTATGCTTGCCCAATGAGGCTAGAGCAGCATTGAGGAGCTTTTCTGCCTGTTAAAATGTACTGGATTAGCATCACTAAAAAAAAACACCTCCATCTTCACTTGGGTTTGAACCATCAGCCTTTCAATTAGCCACCAAAGTTGTTAATCACAGGGTATGTCTACACTACGGGATTATTCTGATTTTACAGTGCATCCGAGTTCAGATTGCTGTCCAGACTGCGGTCACAATGATGCACTGTGGGATAGCGCCCGGAGGCCAATACCGTCGATTTGCGGCCACACTAACCCTAATCCGAAATGGCAATACCGATATCAGCGCTATTCCCCTCGTCGGGGAGGAGTGCAGACACCGGTATTAAGAGCCCTTTATATCGATATAAAGGGCTTCGCTGTGTGGATGGGTGCAGGGCTAATGCGATTTAACGCTGCTAAATTCGATATAAACTCGTAGTGTTGACCGGGCCAGAGAGAGCAGCAGGTTTCCTGTATTGTTTCCTGCTCTTGTTTTCTTGACTAGTTTCTCCTCTGCACCAACTTGCCCTTTTGCTTTGTGAGCCTGGCTAGCTCAGTTGGCAGAACGTCAGACTTTTAATCTGAGGGTCCAGCAGTCAAGTCCCTGGTCAGGTGATAAACTACTCCCCAGAATCTTAACCTGTCTTTCTGGAGTTCTCTTTGATGTTACTTTTTCTCTTCAGGATTTTCTCTTTCCTCAGAAGGGCCTTTTTGTGTGTGGGTTTGAAGGGGCAACTTCCTGACAGCCCCTCTGTCCTTGCAGCCTGGAGGAATAAAGGTCTCTGGGCATAGAGCATGTTCCTTCCCTGCACACAAACACACAGACAAACACACAGAATATCCCTAAGGAATTAGAATCACCTGCTGCCTTCCCCTTTCCTGCTGGATCCCCAAATGAAGATACTCTTCAGCCTAAACCCATGTCCCCTCTTTTCCCAGTGCCCCTAAATCCCAACTCTCAGTCCCTCCTATGCTCACTGCTCCTCACTCCCAACCAGAGCCTGCTCCTCTTCACCCTTCTCCTCTGTCCCAACCCACAGCCCCGTCCTATTCCCAGTGCCCCTCAATCCCAACCCACAGCCCCCTCCTTCCCTCCAGCAGCAGGTGCTTCACACCCCCTCAGGAAGATTTTCTTGCAAGGTTTTGTGTATGACTTTGCATGTGGATTTTACAGTATGTTGGAAATATGTTGGGTTGCTTGCCGAAATGATCACTTTTGGCTGGTGTTGAATTCCCAGTCTCCATGTTATAGGAGCAGGAGAAATAAAGGATTGTTATCCTTGTTGTGTGAATCGAGGGCCGCACAACTGTGCTTGGCAGACCCCGATAGAGGGACTCACCCTCAATTCAATAGCACTTGCTAGGCAGGGGACAGGGGTTCCAAAGCCAAGTGGGCCAGGGTCTGGGTCCCAATACTAAAATGTAGGTGTTAGACCAACTTTAGGACAGGGTGGTTGTGGAGGGATGAGTGAGTCCCTAGTACGGTGCCTTCTTATTTTCCCCCTTTTCCACCCAGGATGGCAGGTGAACTCTACAGAGGCACCTCTGGGCTTGCACTGACTAAGGACAACAGCTGTGAGTGGGGTGCAGAGAGGGGATGGCTCATGTTAAAGAACTTTTGGTTGCTGGACTTACGAACCGTAGGGAGAAGGACACTGCCCAGCTTATATGGGGCGTGGGTCTTTCCCTCGTGGTTTATGTTTATGTGTTGGGGCTGCTGACATGACTTCTGCTAACCCTGGGCTTATTTCTTGCATGAGAGACACTGTCCCAAAGCAGGACTAATGCTTAGAGCTGGTTATCAGTGATTTCAGATCTGTTGGTCTGCAGTAAGACTCTCCATTGAGTCTTAACCAGCTCTGTTATTTCACAGGGAAGAACAAAAGGGTCAAATGGTGCCTGGAACCCTTAAGAAGAATCCACCCCACCAAGTACAACACTTGTTGCTAAGCGCTCACAACACCACTGAGAATGTTTTGGGGTCTCTCCTTGCCTGTATCAACCTAGGGGTCTCAGAGAATGCTTATTATTAGCTGCTCTAGTGGTGCAATTCGTTAGCGCACAGTATTTATAGGGCAGTGCTGAGAGGAGCTATGTTGAGGTTGTGAGTTCAACCCTCACCTGGAGAACTGGTTTTCATTAGCCAAGTGGGGTCACCCCCTCATTTGGCCCTGTGGGATGTAGAATTCCAGCCCTGGGACACTGAGGAGGGGAGGAGGCAGAGATGCCCCCTTCACTTATTACCTCCTCTCCAGAGCACAGGTGAGAATCTACAATCCTTTCTCCCCCCAGCCCCTGTGCCAGGATCCCTCAAGCAGAGCCTGGAGTCCTGCCCCTGGCATCTGTACTATTGACACAGACTAAGTGACAGGGACAAAACACTCAAATCCCGCCTGGTGCGGGGAGCTAGGTTTGCTCTTCAAATTCTGTCGTTGGTACATTTCCAGGCCTGGGAATGTCCCACAACAGCATTTAATGGGAAGCTGCCTGCAGAACAGTTACACTGCACAGAGCTCCTGTGGAGGAGGGGTGGGAATTAGTAACATTTTGAGGATCGTTTGGGAAATGAGCCTTTGCTGACAAGGTTTGTCTCTGTTCATATTTCACCTTCAGGTGTTATGTTGAGGGATCTTTAGTGTATTTTTGGGAGGTTAATAACTATCTCCTCAACTTTATTTACTCAACTTAAAAATTGGTGTCACTTGATTTTTGCATCTCCCTGTGAAAATACAACTGACACGTGTGGCTTTCTACATGGGGTCATGGTGTTAAAGTTGGGGAATTCAGTCTCTGTACTTCTGGGGGGGTGGGCTGCTTTTTTACAGCTGCCTCAGGGCCAGGCACACTGGGCTGTTAGCTGCACCCACTGTCCTTGCCAGGGGCCCCTGCTGAACCCTGGGCGGCTGCACTGCAGTGCTGGGGTGACTCTGCAGGTAGAGGAGCTGCTGTGGAGCAATGTAGAGCAGGTGCAGGAAGGAGACGGGGTCACTATTCACATTCTGAACTGCACAGTTTTCCAAATTTGGGACTAGAATAATAGATTCATAGACTTAAGGTCAGAAGGGACCATTATGATCATCTAGTCTGATCTCCTGCACAATGCAGGCCACAGAATCTCACTCACCCACTCCTGTAACAAACCCCTAACCTATGTCTGAGTTATTGAAGTCCTCAAATCGTGGCTTAAAGACCTCAAGGTGCAGGGAATCCTCCAGCAAGTGACCCGAGCCCCATGCTGCAAAGGAAGTCGAATGTCCGAGAACAATTCTAGGGGAAGGTGAACGCAGAGCAATGACACTGGAGATGCCCAGACCTCCAATAGGGGCAATGTGGAAATTAATAATGGGAAGATCATTTGTGAAATTAGTCGTCACTGACAAGATTTGTCTCTGTTCCTATTTCACGCTGTGGTATTAGAGGAATCAGTACAGATTTTTACTATATTAATTAAACACTTAATTTTATTTAATCAAGCCAAAAACTTAGTATCACTTATTTTTTCCTCTGTCCTAGCAAGAATGAATTGAATTTTGTGACTTTCTGGAAAGTGCAGCGAGATTAAATGTGGGAAATTCAGTCTCTGTGTTTGTGAGCTGATGTTTTCCTCTCACAGGTCAGTGCCTGCATTGAAATACGAAGAGGGATCTAAGGGCTGGTGTATGCTGGGCACTTCACTGGCAGAGCGACGTCTCTCAGGGTGTGACCCCCCCTCCAAACCCATATAGTTAAGGTGACCTAAGCCCTGGTTAGATAGTGCTAAAGAAGAGGAAGAATTGTTTTGGCCATGTAGCTATTACAGGGACAGGAAAACCCCTCCAGTCACTGTTTACTCCAAAGTGCTATAGCAGTGCCACAGCAGCCTTTTAAGTGTAGACAGAGTGAAACTAGATCTGGCTACAGTTCGCACTGTTGATGCTCAGTTACTAAGAGTGCAATAATAACAACAGCTCAGTGTTTGCATAGTTGGCAGGATTTGAACCTGCGCAGGGAAACCCCAATGGATTTCTAGTCCACCGCCTTAACCACTCGGCCACAACTACTTGTCATGCACACATTTTACTACATGGTGATTCTGGTCTCACTGAATTGTCACTTCAAATTTTTTGCTCAGACCAGCTTCCCCAGCACACTCATGGCTGCATTAGTGTAAGTGTGCCCTTGGCTGAACAGCGAGAATTCCTGCCCATTTCCCTTCCGGCTGGAGTAGGATGAGAGTATGTTTGTGTTAATAGCATTGCTGTAGATTGTTGTTCATTCCCCACTCTGACAATTCAGACAGTCCCTTTCCTAGTCAAATCTCCAGCACATCGTTTCAATACCAGGGGGCAGGATTTCTCTGGGGCACTGAGGGCTGGTGCATGAATTCAGTCTTGCATTCCACCCTTGATGTTTCCTGGACTAACAACAGCAGCAGAAAGAAAGAGCCAAGCCAATATCTCTCTGGCAGGGATGCAGGTGCCACGTCCTCTCTGTCTGACCATTGCCACTGCAGGAGAGAAGGGTTCACTGGAATCGAATGCCCTGGCTCAGACAAGAGACACAGGAAGATTTTGCTGTTCATGGATCTTTGCAAAGGAAATTTTGTTTTTGTGTGAAACTGAGGTCGGAAATGAAACGTCCACATGGTGGCCCAATGCTCTAGGGAATGTGGGTGAAGGACTCGGACTGAGAAATGATTTAACAGGGGTTTGTTTCAATTTATTGCGCTGATTAAAATCCATGGCTAAAACGCAGCCACTGTTGTTAGTACTTGTACCTGTGTAGGGACAACCCAGTGGGTGTCAAGTCCATTGCCTTCACCAGGGGCAGTCGATTATTTTATCAAGGTACAAATTTCTTGGCCAAGGTCTAGACTCCAGAGAAAACAATACACTGCTGATAAGAGGAAGTACATCAAAAGACTTTGCAGCCACCATGGTCATAACTATGATGTGTCGTGTTTCACTCTTTATACCTGGTGCCACCTCCTTTCCCTTTAGCCTTGTAGTTGGACCAAGGGCAAAGCTGAACATCTCCTCAGATACCAGGGAGTGTTTATGTCCATTCCTGCGAGCTACACAGGGGTTTGATGTTGCTGCTTTCAATCCTCCGGCTCTGCCGGGATAAGGAACAATTCAGGCTGTCACTGAACTGAAGGAGGAAGATCAGTTTTTGACAGGGAGAGGGACGCCTCCTCTTAAAGGTGTTTGTCTGGCTGGCAGTCCTGGTTCCCAGGTCTCGCCCGTGGGGCTCCAGCAGTTTTGGGACCGGGTCACTCCCTTGGCCCCACCGGCTGCCCCCAGGCGCTCCCCCCTCAGGGGCCCCGTCAGTGCAGCGGAGCTGAGCAGCATCTGTCTGCTCGCTCCAGTGCCTGCCGGCCCCTCCGCATGGCAGGGCAGGGTGGGGCTGTGCCTCTACGCGCTGCCCCCACCCCGAGCACCACTGCAGCCAATGAGATGATGCAGGGGCGGTGTCTGGGGGCAGCAGCACACGGAGGCCCCTCAGCCCGCCCTCCCTTAGAGCCACAGGTAAGCGCTGCACCCCTGACCCTCTCCCAGAGCCTGCACCCTCACCCCCTCCCCACATACCCCTTCCCACTCCCAAACTCCTTTCCAGAGCCTTCCCCCCCTTCCCACAACTCCCCAACCCAAACTCCCTCCCAGAGACCAGCCTCTCACCCCTTCTGCACCCAAACTCCCTCCCAGACCCTGCACCCCAATCCCCAGCCCAGGGCCTGCACCCTAGACCTCCCCACACCCAAACTCCCTCCCAGAGCCGTAGGCAAGTGGAGGGTGGAGTTTGGGGGGGCAGAGTCTGGGCGGTATGAGTGACATTATTGGCCCATTGGGAGGACTGGAGGACTGGCCCTGGCCCTAAGGTAAATTGTGGTTGAGATCCTGCTTTAAGGGATTGGAGCAATGCTGGAGAGACTGACGGGCAGGGAGCTGGGGAGCTGTGTGTGCTCCAGGGAGAGTTGTTGTTGTGCTCTGGTGACACAGAGTCAGGGTGGGGAGTTTGTGAGCTGTGGTGTTTGTATAGAGATAAAGTTTATTCACCCCCAGGTTCAAAGCTGTTCCTGCTGTGGCTTATGCATGACATTCTTTATTGCAAGTATAGCTCAGTGGGTGAATGTTTCCTTGCAGGATAATGGGTTCCTAGTTCCAATCCAAGTGATTCCCTTTAAAAACTTCTCGAATGAAAATTGATTTCCAGACCCATCTCCAGTATGTTCAGGAGTTCGCTGAAGGGGGGGAGGAGCTTGAAATGAATTTAAACACTCAGCATTTTCCTGTACAAATGAATAAAGACCTAGCAGAGCTGTCCAGCAGCTGAAATCAGTTCCAGTCATCTGCATCTCTAAGAGGGACACTCAGTAGCTGAGGCATGTGGTGAATGGCAGCATCACACAGGGTTATAACACAGACACGGGGCTTCACTGTCACTGCCCCTGTGTTTTCTATCATTTCTATCCTAAGGAACACACCCTCCCCCTCGCCCACACACTGTCACACACAACTTTCTCCCCTTGAGCCCAGTCCAACCCTCCCCCTCTCCCCCACACACGCCATGGGATACAGCCTCAACAGGGGAGCAGAGAGCCGAAAGGGCCACAGGAGACCAATGGACCTAGGCAGGGATAGAAAAGACTTCCCCTCCCTTCTCTTCTCTTCTCAAGAGTCTTGTTAATCTCACCCATGGGATGTTCCAGCACCGGGTGGGCTCAAAGCACCAACCTTCCCCTCAGCAACGGAAGGGGGAACCAGCTCTATCACATGGAAGGAGGCTCCTCACCTCTGCTGCTGCCATCCTGCAGCCTTTAATATGGATTTGTTTTAGCTAATGCAACCCCCTCAACCCCTAATCCATCCATGAATCAAGGAGACAAGACCCTCAGGTGGGCACCAGAGGTGCAATGGGTTAGTGCACAGGACTTATAATAGCAGTGCTGAGTGGACCGGCTGATGGCTCTCTTTGCAAACGGACGCCATCAGACTGAGCCACGAGGCGTGCTGCAGGATAGCTCCCCCCAACCATAAAGCAATGCCGTGACCAGGATTCGAACCGAGGTTGCTGTGGCCACGGCACAGAGTACTAACCATTATACGATCACGGCCAGGCGCTGGGGGCGCAGGCAGCAGCCCAGCGGAAAATGCTTAGCTCTGCGCTCTCCGGGCGGCCACCTACCTCGCCGGCGGCCACAGGTCTTTCTCACGTCTCCCCATTACAGTCACAGGTCAAATGCTGAGCAAAGGAAAAAATAGAGGAAGCCAATCCCATGCCTGTCCCTTTTTCTGTCTTCCTCCACCCCTGGACCAAGTCCCTCCCCGTTTGTCTGGGCCATTGTCCTCATGGCCCTGGCCAGCCTATTTCCCTTTGCCGCTCTGAAACGTGCCCCCACGTGCAGGCCCCGGGGGAGGCTTTGGCTAGGGCCAGCGTGTCCTTGCGAGGTAATTGTCTCTCTGGAGGTGAAAGTCATCAGTGCAGGGTGCGAAGGGAAGTGGCCATAGAAGGAGAACGCAAGGCATGGGGTGGGCACAGGGCCGGCTTTAGGAAGTGCGGGGCCCAATTCGAAGAGTTTTGACGGGGCCTCGGCAGGGATAACTATTAAAAAAAAATGTAAAAAAACCACATGGGGCTTGTACTTACTGGGCGGCGCTCCGACTCTTCGGCAGCACTTCAGCGGTGGGTCCTTCACTCGTTCCAGGTGTGTTCGGTGGCACTGAAGGACCCACCGCCGAAGACCCAGAGCAAGCGAAGGACTCAGTGCCGACAAAGACCCGGAGCGCCGCCACGTGAGTAAAAATTAAAAAGGCGAATCTAGCCAGGGAAAGGATTCTCACTGGGCGCGGGGCCCTCTTAGGCACGGGGCCTGATTCAGGGCAATTGGTGGAATTGGCCTAAAGCCGGCCCTGGGTGGGCAGGCCAGGGATTTCTTTGTCCTCCCTTCAAAAGGGGTCACCCTCCCCGTCGGGGAATCGAACCCCGGTCTCCCGCGTGATAGGCGGGAAAACTCACCACTATACTAACGAAGAAAGGGGCACAGTGAGGGGCCCCAGCTCCCACAGACCAGCTACGGTCAGCGTACACCTACACCGTCGCATGGGCACCAGCAGGCAACAATACCCCCGGCCCGCTTCTGCTTCCCAAAGGCTTTGGCCGCAGCAACAGCCCTGGGAAAAGCCCTGGCCCTCCTCACCTGCCCTTGCCCAGCACCACGCCTTTTCGGGCCTACACAGCTCCTCACACAACACCCGCCTGGGACCTTGCCCTCCCCTACCAGCTCAGCAGCACCTTTTTTCCTCTCAAAACCTCCTCTTGCCACCCTCCCCCTTCCACACTTCAGACTCACCTCATCACAAACTCACCCACGGCCCCTTTGGCTTCCCAAGCGCCTCTGGAGGGACGCAGCTTCCCAGGCACGCAGATCCGGCTGATGGCTCCCAAGTGTGCAAGTCCGTCCCCGCAGAGCTGCCCCATAGGGTGACATTGAAGAAACTGTGGAAAACGGGATGGGGGTGGGGGGTTATAGGCTCCTATATAAGAAAAAGTCCAGCCAGACCGGACTGCCCCTATAAACATGGGACATCTGGTCACCCTGGAGCAGCCCCGCACTCCTGCTCCCCGGCTGGTGCGTTTGTAACCCGGGGGCTGAAGCCGACGCGAGAAAGTGAAGGGAGCGAGCTCGGAGCTCTCCGGCGCCACCTGCTGGGAGCAGAGGGAAATGACTGAGCGACGTCTTAGCTAATTTAAATATGACCTTGTTCTCTGCCGGGTGGCTCCACGGCAGAGCTGGGGAGAGGCCTGAGTGTGGCAGCATCTTATTTGCATATATTAAAAGCGGCAGTTTGGGGCCATTGGGGTAAAATATGAGTAAGTTTTGGGGTTGGGCCCCACATGTTTAGTGCAGGCTATGGGGAGCCGGGCTGAGCAGAGCCTGCCCCGCCGGGGAGTGTGGTCACCCTGAGCTGGGAGCGCGTGGCCAGACATGGGGAAGGGGGCTGCAAGAGCGAGGTAGAAAGAGAGGAGGGAGAAGGTTGGTTGTGGGCAGCAGAAAGTTTTTCCCCCTTTTTTGGGTGCCTGGGCGGGGTTCTTGTTACCTAATGGAGAGCAGTGGTGGGGGAGGGGAATTGAGACTCCTGTTTTGGGGGTTGCTGGGGGGGCGCGACATGAGCCACCGGGTGCTGTTGTGGGGCATGGGACAGGTGGGGGCGGGGCTGTCTGGATCCTTGAGATGAGGGGCAGTTCCTGGTTGCCTGGTGCTGGCCTGATAGTGTTTTCTGACAGTTAATCTCCCATTGGCCCTCGTGCGGAGCGGGTCTCTGAAAGCTGGTCTCCCATTGGTGACGTTGTCTGACAGCGATGCGGGGCGGAGCCGCCAGGGCCTTGTGCGCTCAGAGCTCAGCGCCGCCCACGAGAAGCGGCGCGAGGCCGTGCGGGGCCGGGTCCCACTGCCGGGTGGAGGAACCGAGACCGCAGCAGCGGCGCCGCCTCCCGCCTGGCGAGAAGCCGCAGCACCCGGGGGGGGGGGGTCACAGGGCGTGAGGCGCTTCCGCGCGTGGCTGTTTCCTGCCGGTCGCGGGGTGACGGGTCCTGCCCGGGGCGGCCGGGGGCCGCGGGGTCCCGATGGCAGCTGGGGGCTCTGGCGTCCGCCTGCCCGCGGCGGCTGGGAGTTGCGGGGCCACCTGCAATGGCCAGGGGCTGCGGCTTCTCCTCACCCCCCCCCCCCCCCGGTGACTGGGAGCTCCCGGCTCTGCCTGCGGTGTCTGAGCGCTGGGGGCTCCTCTCCTGCTTGGGGCGGCCGGGAGCTCCAGGGGCTTCGGCGTTGCAGGGTCTATTAGCAATGACGTGGGGCTGCAGGGTCCTCCCGCCATCAAGGCCTGTTGGGAAATCCTGGGTCCATCCGCAGCGGCTGGGAGCTCTGGGGTCCACTCGTAGGAGCTGCAGGGTCCATAGGCAGTGGGGTGGGGCTGTGGGGGCTCCCCGGCCACCCATGGCTGCTGGGAGCTCCAAGGTCTGCCTGCAGGAGCTGTGGGGAGATGAGAGGTTTGGGGTGGAGGAGGGGGCTCCAGGCTGCAGGGTGGGGCCGAGGGATTCAGAGTGCAGAAGGGGGCTGTGGGTTGAGACAGGGGGTTGGGGTCCAGGACGGGGTGATGGCTCTGGGGTGGGGGCAGGGATATGGGGTTCCAGGTGTGGGAGGAAGCTCTGGGCTGGGGCAGGAGGTTGAAGTGCAGAGGGGTAAGGGCTCTGGGGTGCAAGAGGGGGCTCTGGGTTTCGGGGGGTTCAGGGCTGGGGCAGGGGGTTGGGGTGCAGACTTACCTCGGGCGGCACCTGGTCAGCGGCGCAGCAGGGGGGACCTACTGGCCACTTCCAGGGCGCAGCGCAGTGCCCTAGGACACGTAGGGACCAGTCTGTCTGAGCCCCACAGCACCGCTGACCGGACTTTATAACCTGGTTACCCCACTGGGAGCTCCAGGGTCCCCCTGTCCCATGTGGTGGCTGGGAGCTCTGGGATCCACCCACAACAGCTGGGAGCTGTGGGGTCCATCCGTGGTGGCATGGGCCTGTGGGAGCCCCTTCCGACACTGGTGGCTGATAGCTGTGGGGCCCCCCCACCGGCCGACAGCTCCAGTCTTGCTGCCCCAGGGCTGAGGTGGAAAATGTCACTGAGATCTCTGAAAGTCACAAATTCTGTGACCCCCTTTATATAATCTTAGCCTTAATCGTTGTTGACTGTCTCTCTCAATCTAGTGGTCTGCTCTACCGCAGATGGGACAGGGAAGACAGAAGCTCACCCCCCAGCACAGGTTTGGGCAGCAATGGCTCTTGGGCTATTTGCTGAGCATGCAGAGGACTTGTCCAGGCCGGTGGAGCAGCTCAGCCAGATGAGGAGCTGGAAGAAGGAGACCGGAGCAGCCTGGACATCCCACTTTTTCTCCACAGCCACTGCCTGTCAGCAGGATTCCTCCTTCTCCTCAGTGAGACCAAATCTAAGCACCTAGACAGCCGGTCCGTCCGCTGCACCCCAATCCCTCATGCCTGAGCCTCCCTGCCAAAGTCCTGTACCTGACTCCAGAGAATTGTCTCACATCTCACTGGGAACTCGACTTCTTGTGCCCAGAGAGTCTCCGTCCCACTCAGTAGAGGACCTGAGAAACACAGTGTCTGCCTTTTCCAAATAAGTGCTTGGAAAGGTTTTGTTCCTGTGACCATGTGGCCTAACGGATAAGGGGTCTGATTTTTGGATCAGGCGATTGAGGGTTCGAGTCCCTTCGTGGTTGTGCTTGTGCAATTTTACCTTTGCGCTGTAAGTCCTGCTCCCTTCAGGGCTGGAACCTGTTCTTGGCCGCTCAGGCCAATGCTCTGGCTTCAGCTAGAGCCCCAGGAAGGAGTTGGGGGTTGGGCGTCACAAAGGCTGGGGCATGAGCCCCAGGTGCTTCCAGTCTCACCTTTGCCATTCCTGACTTGCCAAAGAAAATGGGCGGCTGCCCAGGCTAGAGTGTGGAGCAGTTTCCTTCTTCCAAATGTGCCCCTGTCCCTGTGCTTGAGGGGGTTACTACATAGCACCTTTGGAGCCTGGGTGTTTCTCGGCTTCTCACCCGCTGGGGAAAAGCCTCTTGGGGTAAAATCTCCTGCCCCACTGCCAAAGTCAGCACCTTGAGTGGGAATGGTAAGAGGCCCCACCAGGGGGGCTGGCCCTGCTTTCCTACCATCTTCTCATGTTGGCCACATCAGCAGTTGGCTGTGGGTGGTTTTCAGTGGGTGTTTGCCATGCCAGGGAGCAGGGAGCAGCCTGGCTGGGTGTCTCTGTCGCTGTCTGCTGGCCATGCATAGGCATGGTTCTCCCCTCCTCTTACCCTACCCTTGGTTGCTCTGTGGCTTTTAAGCCTTCCCTTGGAGCTGTCAGCACCAGCCGCCTCTGTCCTAGGTGCCCAGAGGAGGAGAGGTGTGCTGGGCTCCAGCCTGGGACTCTTCCTCCCTCCTGCCTTTCCCTGACTATGAAACCTGGCCCTGACACTCCTTTCTTCAAGCGCCATGTGGGCAAGAGGAAAAGTGTGGTAGAAAGCACAAGGGCCAAACTTGTGGGCATCAGAAATCCCAAACACCCAGTCAAACCATAGCCACTTCTAGACCCCATTCCAACAAAAGACCTGGCTCCAGTGGGTATGAATCACTCGGCACAAGGTAAACAACTCGTTCTTATACAGCTGGAGACAGGAAAGCACTTGGTTCTCCAGGGATTTACCACAAGGTCCCACTGATATGTGAACTCAGATTTCAGCATGCCAACCATTACACCATGGGCCCAGCTTGTGCTAGTTCTCTGAACATTGGTGACCCTATCATAGAATACCAGGCTTGGAAGGGACCTCAGGAGGTATCTAGTCCAACCCCCTGCTTAAAGCAAGGCCAATCTACAGACAGACTTTCGTCCTAGATCCCTAAATGGCCCCCTCAGGGACTGAGCTCACAAACCTGGGTTTAGCAGGCCAATACTCAAACCACTGAGCTCTCCCTCCCTCACAGGGCCAGCTTGTGTAAGGGACTGTTGGCCCTTTACTAAAGCTGAGTGGGTTTTTTTTAGGTTGGCTAGTTCCCAGTCCCAATAGAAGGGGGAAGGGTCAATGGGAAATCAGGACCCTGAGACTGACAGGCCCCTGGGACAATGGTCACCAACTGGTAGGGAACAAGTGAGAATTTGTTAATGAGTAAAATTCCTGGTGAAAATTGGCAAAGCTGTGGAGAGTTTGAAAAGTTCCAGTGAATTTACACATGAAGATACAAACAGAGAGACAACTAGAGAGAAAGAGAACATCACAGACTGCACAGGCCCACACAGACATAAACAAAAACCAAACCCGCCCAGCAAACAGAACAAATCCACACCAAAAAATACAGCAAAAGCCCACAACAAGAAAGCACAAAAACCACATACCAAAAGAATACTTAGCAAAAAACAATCTGCATGCAAAAGTCACACACACACACACACAAAACTATATGGCATCCACAAAAATCACACAGGACCCACATGCACATCAACACGACAGACAACAAAACCCCAACATACAGAAAGCCAGGCAGGGTTTGAGTCTCACAGCGAAGAGGGTGAGCACACAGGTGGTTTGGGGAGCAAAGACTGAGGGGGAGTCGGGGGCAGTGCTCTGGGCTCTGCCTGACCACTCCTGACACAGGAGGCTGGTGGAGAGCAGAGCCTGGTAGATCTGTGGACTCTGCCCTGCTTTCTGTAAAGCAAGGGGACCTCGGTGTCTTCTGAGCTGCAATTGTATTTTCTGCAGGGAAAAATGATTGGCAGAAGCCATTTGCTTAAAGGAACCTAGTGCTGTAGGTGAGGTTTGAAGTCACAACCTCAGCATGACTCTACTCAGCACTGCTCTGTAAGTACTGGGCACTAACCCATTGCACTATTGGACTCTGCTTTCAGGAGCTTGTCTCCATGTTTCATGGATGGATTAGCGGAGTGGGGGGGTTGCATTAGCTAAAACAAATCCATATTAAAGGCTGCAGGATGGCAGCAGCAGAGGTGGGGAGCCTCCTTCCATGTCATAGAGCTGGTTCCCCCTTCCGTTGCTCAGGGGAAGGTTGGTGCTTTGAGCCCACCCGGTGCTGGAACGTCCCATGGGTGAGATTAACGGCACTCTTGGGGAGGGAAGGGAAGGGAAGTCTTTTCTATCCCTGCCTAGCTCCATTGGTCTCCTGTGGCCCTTTCGGCTCTCTGCTCCCCTGTTGGGGAGATGCAGAGACAAGCCCCCATCTGGGTGAGTCACCGAGAGGCTGTGTCCCATGGCGTGTGTGGGGGAGAGGGGGAGGGGTGGGATGGGGCTCAAGGGGAGAAGGTTCTGTGTGTTGCCGGCACAAAAGGCCTGAGGCTACAGCAACAGTGATTCGTTGCCCGGAGTGCCTCGCTCCAATTAGACACACCAGGGTGGAGAAGCAAAAAAAAAAAGTTTATTTGAGATCTCAAAGCGCAGGATGCTTGGAGGTACACGCCTCAGATCAAGCACACCCCAGACAAGCAGCTCTCTGTCTTTATACATGATCTTAGCTAAGCATGTCTATTACCCCCAATGCCCAGCTCCCCCCTCCCTCCCCCTCTTCTCCCTCCTTTTTAGTTCTCATACAGCAAATACATTATAACGTAGCAATTACTCTAAACAGGTTAGATCATACTTGGCAAAAATATATTATCTCATTAGTAACTTTTCTTGACCGGTCATTCTGTTTCACTCCCTTTAGCCAGGTGCAAGCAGGCTGTATAATTGCCTCCTGGTACTGATAACTAGTTGCCACACATTCCATTCTTTCCATCTAGCCTGTGGGGTTAATTAAAGTTTAAACATGGAAGCGGTTCAGACAAGCAGAGGCCTAATACAGGGAGCCTTCATTGGCACTGTCATTTTCCACCCCTCTGTCAACACTGGGTCATGCCTGGTGCCACCAACAATTCCCTCCTTTGAGAATACTCAACAAACCTTTGTCTGAGTGTTCTCATATACTGTGGACAAAACGTAATTGAGTTCTATGGAGCTGGGGCTGTCAATGAGAGGGTACATAGGGACCTTCGGGGCACGGAGGGTACAAAGTTTACGGAGGAGCAGTTAGAGAGATTAAACTCTTGGGCAAAGCAAATCTTCAGGTTCTCATACGTATTTGACTCTAATTTGTTAGGGGTTCCCCTCCATCCCGCATGTGCCTGGGGAGAAACGGGAGTCAATGAGAGGAGTGTTCCCATAGCAAAGAGTAACATCGTGGCAAGCCCTAGGCCTGGATCCATACTGGGCCAGTGATCCTAAGGCCTAACAATTACAATTCCCCAAATACCCACAAAATTACTACTACTAACAACAAGCAGATTAAAAACAAAAGGGACCAGGCCCACAGGTTAGGCTGGCCCTGTAAAAATAAACACAGCCAACGCTCAGAGTGTTCACGGGGAGTGCGCTGTAACTGTCCAAAGGGGTCACAGGGCATTCCCAGCAGGCCTTACTGTCGCCTGAATAACAGCTTAAGTCCCAGATCGTCGTTGGCAGTCTTCTCCGCAGGTTGGACGGTCCACCGTTCAGGAGCTGGCACTGCTTTCAGACGGGAGTAGTGGATCCAGTTCTTGTATCCCTCGACCTTTGCTGCTGTGTGGGTGATCAGCAGGACGGTGTGAGGTCCCTTCCACTTCTCTTGGAGAGGCTCGTCCTTCCAGGTACGAACGAGAACGGAGTCACCAGGCTGCAGGGAGTGGACAGGGGCATCCAGCGGGAGAGGCTGCAAATCTTTGGTATACCTGTGGAGAGAACAGAGAACAGCAGACAGAGAGCACATGTACTGAGATAAGAAACCGCAGCCTACCTCCCACTCCCCTAACAGAACCGGTGTACCATTCATAGGCCATGCCCTCCCAAACATAATCTCGAAGGGACTAAGTCCTAACCTGCCCTTTGGGAGAGCACGAACTCAGAGCAAAACAAGGGGTAAGGCATCAGGCCACCGAAGAGAAGCCTCTTGGCAGACCTTTGAGAGATGCCGCTTGAGTGTCTGATTAGTACGTTCCACTACTCCACTGGCCTGTGGTCGCCATGGAGTGTGGAGCTTCCAGGTGATCTGTAGAACATCCGAAATCCCCTGAATGACTTGCGATGTGAAGTGTGTTCCATTGTCAGATTCCATCCACTGGGGGAGTCCAAAGCGAGGAATGATCTCCTTGACAAACTTGAGAGCCACTGTTCTGGCAGTGTTGTTTCGGCATGGGAAGGCTTCAGGCCATCCGCTGAATCGATCCACCATGACGAGGAGGTACCTGAACCCTTGGGTCCGGGGGAATTCAGTGAAGTCTACTTGCCACACCAATCCTGGCCCTGGGGTAGGTTCCAGATTGGCTGGTGGCACTGACACTCCTGGTCGAGGGTTGTTCTTTTGACAGACTAAACACTCAGCCTGTACCTGGGAAGCCAGGGGTCTTAATCCAGAGGTTAGAAAATACTTATTCATAAGCTGGGTGAGAGCCTCCCTTCCAGCGTGAGTGGTCTGATGTAGTTTCTGTAGTACTGGCCGTATTAGGCTTTTAGGTAGGAGGATTTTTCCTTCTGTGGAGTGGAGCCATCCCTCCTTTTCCTGGAGCCCAAGGGAGTCGGCCAGATTCCTTTCTTCACGAGAGTACTGAGGGGCTGGGAGCTCACCCACTGATGGGATGAGGGCATGCACATGGGCCTCCTCAGCTTCCAATGGTTCCAGGGTGGCAGCCCGCTTGGCTTCCCTGTCGACCCTGGCGTTGCCCTTGGCTACGTCCTGGTCTTCTCGTTGATGAGCTTTGCAGTGCACCACTGCTACCTCTGAGGGGAGCTGCACCGCTTCCAGAAGCCGGAGAATCTGTGTCCCATGCTTGACCGGGGACCCTGAGCTGTAAGCATTCCCCTTTGTTTCCACAGACCAGCGTGAGCATGCAATACCCCAAAAGCATATTTTGAGTCAGTAAAAATATTAACCCGTTTGTCTTTTGCCAGTTCAAGTGCACGGGTTAATGCTACTAGTTAAGCAAGCTGGGCAGATGTTCCAGCAGGTAAACTCTCTGCTTCCACTGTATCGTAGAGGGTCACAACAGCATAGCCAGCCCTCCTTTGCCCATCTATGACAGCACTGCTCCCATCAGTATACCACTCACAGTCTGCATTTGAGAGCGGTTGATCTTTTAAATCTGGACGGCTGGAGTACTGGGCATCTATGATTTCTAAACAGTCATGTTCCTGCTCCTCTGTTTCTGGTAACATAGTGGCTGGGTTGAGGGAGGGGCAGGTCTGCAGGGTAACTTCAGGATTTTCTAGGAGTTTAGCCTGGTACCGAGCTACCCGAGCCTGCGTGAGCCAGAGACCACCCTTAGTGTCCAGCAGAGCTTGGACCATGTGGGGAGTGTACACGTGCACAGCTCCTCCCAGTGTCAGTTTTTCAGCTTCCCCAAGTACCAGGGCCGTGGCTGCAACCGCCCGCAAGCATGCCGGCCAACCCTTGGCAACTTGATCCAGTTGTTTAGAGAAATATGCCACAGGACGTTTCCAAGTGCCTAATAATTGAGTAAGCACCCCTAGAGCCACTCCCTTCCTTTCATGCACATACAGTTGAAACGGCTTAAAGATGTCTGGAAGACCGAGTGCTGGAGCTTCCATTAGCTTTCTTTTTAATACTTTAAATGCCTTGTCAGCTTCTGAGGACCAGTGAAAGGGGTCGTGATTCATTCCCTTAACACATTCATACAAGGGCTTAGCCCACAGTCCGAACTCTGGGATCCATATTCTGCAAAAGCCTGCCATGCCCAGAAAAGCCCTGAGCTGTTTACGATTGCTTGGGACAGGAATTTGACAGATTGCTTCCTTCCTCTCATTTGAAAGCTGTTTCTCCCCCTGTCTTATGTGAAATCCTAAGTACTGTACTTCTGAGAGGGCAATTTGAGCCTTGCTCTGAGCTACCCGGTATCCTCTGAGTCCAACAAAGTTCAGGAGGCTCACAGTGGCGTGGAGGCAAGGGGTTAATCCCACCGCCCCAATTAACAGGTCGTCCACATACTGCAGGAGGAGAATTCCGTCCGGAGTATTCCACTCCTCCAGGTCTTTGGCCAGAGCCTGGCCGAAAAGGGTGGGGGAGTTCTTAAATCCCTGTGCTAACACAGTCCAGCAGAGTTGTTTTTTAACCCTTCGGTCGTCTTCCCACTCGAAGGAGAAAATCTCCTGAGATTGTGTGTCGACCGGAATTGTGAAGAAAGCATCTTTCAGGTCTAGGACTGAAAAGTGGGTGTACTGCCCTCCTATAGATGCCAACAGTGTATATGGGTTTGGAACAAGGGGGTGCAGAGTCTTAACCCGTTCATTAACTGCCCTCAGGTCCTGGACCAGCCGATAGGTGCCATTGGGCTTTCGAACAGGCAGGATGGGGGTGTTCCAGGCTGACTGGCATTCTCGCAGTACCCCGTACTTCAGAAACTGATTTATAGTTTCCTGCAGCCCTTCTCTGGCCTCCCTCTTGATCGGATACTGCTTGATCCGCACCGGACTTTTTCCTGGCAGGAGCTGAACTTTAATGGGGGTGTGATGTGCTGCCTTTCCTGGGACCCCCGATGCCCATACTAGAGGAAAAACCTGGTCCTCCCACTGGCTCCACTCTGGGGCTTGCATGGCTGATGGCTCAACTGCAAGAGTTATTATCCAGGCATTCTCTGGGGGCAGGGTGAGAGTGATTTCATCTTGGGTGAAGTGCAGGGTGGAACCTAAGCGACAAAGCAGATCCCGTCCCAGTAGAGGCGTTGGGCAGTCGGGGAGGTAAACCAGCTTGTGGGAGAGAGTTCTGTCTCCCAAAGCACATTCTGCTGGGGCATACACTGGACATTTGATTCCTTTTCCTGTAGCGCCGACCACAGTGAGGGAATCTGCCACGGGCAGCTGGAGGGGTTGATTTACAGCGGTTCGAGCTGCTCCAGAGTCTACTAAAAAGTCTATTTCAGAATTTCCCACCCGCATTTTTACTCGGGGTTCCGGGGACAGGATAGTCCGTCTCCCCTGACACCCCTAGTCTTGATTCTCTGCTGCCATCATAGGGGTATCTTTTCTCTCAGGGCACTCATTTTTCCAGTGTCCCTCCTTCCGGCATATGGCACACTGATTGCGACCCAAACGCCTTTCCTGTGAGCCAGGGCGCCCACGTTCACGGCCTCTCATTTCCCGGCCCCTTCCACCACCTTCCTGAAACTTCCTCTTGTCACTGGCCTGTACTGCTGCAACCATCATCTTCACTTGCCTTTTTTCCTTTTCTCCCTCTCTAAGGCTGTAAACCTTGTTTGCAGTTTCCAAAACCTGTGCCACAGACATGCCCATCAAATCCTCCTTTTTCTGCAATTTCCTTTTAATATCAGGGGCAGCACGGCTGGTAAAGATACCTTTTATAATTGCCTCAGTTGCTGCATTATCAGGGTCTGCGTTAGTGTTTTGCCGAATGGTATCCCGGATGCGCTGCAGAAAAGCGACCGGACTTTCCTTAGGCTCCTGTATGAGCTCATAAGGCTTGGCCCAATTGTTATGGCGAACAGCTGAGCGTCGGAGTCCGAGCAAAAGCAGCTCCTTGTACACAGTGAGGCGGGTCCGATCCAGTGGATCATTAGGATTCCACCTAGGATCTGCTAGGGGGACCATATTGGCAGGAGTGGCAACATTAGCTGGATCCCGATCATGCCTTAGTTGTGCTTCTTCTCTTGCCTTAGCTATAACCTGATTTCTCTCCACTTCAGACAACAGGGTCCTCATAAGGATATTACAGTCATCCCAGTCAGGCTTGTGACTGGCAAAACATCCCTCAAAAACCGAAATAAACTTGCTGGGATTCGTGGAGAATTCCCCTGCCTGTGCCTTAAAGGCTGCTAAGTCCACTGGGTTAAAAGGCACATGTGAGTAAACTAGCATAGTAGTGGCCCGGCGCCCCTCTGCTCCCGGGCGAGCCACCACAGTCTCAGTAATCAACGGATAAAGTCCCACTGAAGGAGCAATCTCTGAAACCTGATGCACCTGGTCTTTATACGGTGGGGGTGTAGGAGCCGAAGGGGACACCGACTCTGCCATTACAACCGGGGAGGGGTTCGGGGAACTAACAGTGACTGCCGAGCCTGTCGGAGTCAGATTACACTCTTGCAACAGATCTGACCTATCTCTCAACAACATAAACAACTGTGCATACATAAATTCATTCCACTTATTCATTCGCTGACAAAACAAAGCTAATTGAAGGATCGTGTTGTAATTAAGTGATCCCTCCGGTGGCCACCTTTCCTGGCCCTCTAGCTGGTACTGAGGCCAGTTTACTGTACAGAATCTTTTCAGTTTACTTTTAGTCAATGGATCTTTTTCAAACACTTTCCAATTCATCAGAATGCATTCTAAGGGTGTACACCGTACCCTGCCTGTACTCTGTCCCTGCCCCATACCTATGGGAAGACACTGGGCATCCCCAGGTCTTAACAGGCAAACAAAAGGTTAACAGCACTGGACTGTTCCTACCTTATCCACGAGACCGGTTCCCCACCGTCGCCCGTAGCTGCTTTTCCACTATCTGAGCGCGTTGCACCGTAGTGCCCTCCGGGGTCGACCACACTGCGTCTCCGCCGAGGCCCCCGATGAAGTCACCGGTGCGCGCTAGGCATCGGTCGTCGCCGCAATCCGTCAACCTCCAGGAGGGGTCCGGGCAAGGCTAAATTTAGCCTCAAGCCCACCCAGGGACGCCAAAACTGTTGCCGGCACAAAAGGCCTGAGGCGACAGCAACAGTGATTCGTTGCCCGGAGTGCCTCGCTCCAATTAGACACACCAGGGTGGAGAAGCAAAAAAGTTTATTTGAGATTTCAAAGCGCAGGATGCTTGGAGACACACGTCTCAGATCAAGCACCCACCATACAAGCAGCTCTCTGTCTTTATACATGATCTTAGCTAAGCATGTCTATTACCCCCAATGCCCAGCTTCCCCCTCCCTCCCCCTCTTCTCCCTCCTTTCTAGTTCCCATACATCAAGCACATTATGAAGCAGCAATTATATTGAGCTGGTTAAATCATACTTGGCAAAAAAATATATTATCTCGTTAGTAACTTTTCTTGACCGGTTATTCTGTTTTACTCCCTTTAGCCAGGTGCAAGCAGGCTGTATAATTGCCTTCTGGTACTGATAACTAGTTGCCACACATTCCATTCTTTCCATCTAGCCTGTGGGGTTAATTAAAGTTTAAACATGGAAGCGGTTCAGACAAGCAGAGGCCTAATACAGGGAGCCTTTATTGGCACTGTCATTTTCCACCCCTCTGTCAACACTGGGCCATGCCTGGTGCCACCAACAGTCCCTTTATCAATTCTGTGGAACCTGATTCGAAACATGAACTTTTATCTTCTGATCAAACAAATTGGCGAGCCTAAACTCATATTAATTAATATAAATGATTAAGTATTATTAATAATTAATTAAAATAATTACAATACAAATTAAATTAAGTTGATAAATCAAATCAACATTACTAACACACCCCAAATAAGGCTACGCATCCCAAGGCCATCTTCCTTGGCTCAAAGTGGCAGGAGAGTTACTATTATAACAAATCATATTCGCTACCTTAGTGCCTAAGGACCAACTAACAGTGGGTCCCCATTGTGCTAGGCAAAGTACAAACAGAATAGTAGATGGCCCATGCCCTGAAGAATTTACAATCTAAATCAGGGGTAGGAAACCTGCGGCAGCGAGCTGATTTTCAGTGGCACTCACACTGCCTGGGTCCTGGCCCCTGGTCCGAGGGGAGGTGGGGGCTCTGCATTTTAATTTAATTTTAAATTAAGCTTCTTAGACATTTTAAAAACCTTATTTATTTTACATACAACAATAGTTTAGTTCTATATTATAGACTTATAGAAAGAGACCTTCTAAAAACATTAAAATGTGTTACTGGCACACGGAGCCTTAAATTAGAGTGAATAAATGAAGACTCGGCACAGCACTTCTGAAAGGTTGCCGACCCCTGATCTAAATACACAAGACAGACACAGAATGGGGGAAGGGCTAGAACCCACTGTTAGAATAGACATATTCAGGCCTGCCTGTAAAGCCTATACAGTTTAAGAACTTAGGGGTATTTTTATCACTTTGTCTTTATACCCCTGTAACTAGCTAAGAATCAAAATCTCAGTCTGCCTGTGTCTGGGCCTTCTCTCACTGTGACAGTCTGAGGCCTTGTTCTTAGGCTAAGGCCTTTGGCTAAGCAGCAGGGGCAGCCATAAGCTGGGAAGCGAAGGGTCACATCCTCACCTCCCAAACCCGTCACACTGAAATAAGGTGGGGTTGGGCTGTTAGGAAGATGATCCTGTCCTGATAGCGCCCATCACCACCAGATAAAGAAACAGATCTTAAGATGGTTAATGAAAATTTAGTCTGACAGCAGCCTGTCTGGCAAGAAATCCCTTATCAATGGTTGTGGTTCTGAAACCCTCATTTCTGTATTGTTTTATCTTTATGGCCACCACTTTTACCTTGTTAATCAGTCTGGTTCTCTAATTGTTTCTGTTTGCTGCATAATTAATTTTTCTAGGTGTAAGTTCATTAGGGCAGTGGAATATGCTTGCTTGGAAATAACCCTAATAAATATCGCATTATCTGTGCTTCAGACTTCTGGTCTTTCGCTGCTTGCTGTCTGCGTGACAAGAACCAGGGAAGTGGGAGGGTGAAGGGAAAACCCCCTAACAAATGGACATGACCTGATAACCAAGAGGTGAGCCTTAGAGGAAGGTTTTAATACACTTTGGAACGGACCAGGGATTCCCCTGAAGACTGAGAGGGAGCGATGGTAAACACGCATTTAGATCCTTTTCTTGTTTTATATCTTTTCCCCATAAGGCTTAACCTCTGGCACACTGTCATGGATCCATAGGATCTCTGCAATGCCCTGGCTTTTAAACAGTCCTTGGGAGGTGCTTCTTGAGTGCACTAGACCCCCAAGGGGTCCCACTCTTCCACAAGGACAGGCCACTTAGTTTCAACACCTGAGACTGAGCCACTTCCTCGGTGCCCTTCCTCCACACTCCTCTCCACTTCTTTCCATTACTCTCAGCCAGCACCACCTGCCGGCACCTTGGGAGATTCTTGTGTTCCCTCTTCACCTCTCACTACCTCGTCCCTCCCTGCTGCTTCTTAGCTCTAACCCTGCACACACCCTCCCCATGTCCTGGCACCCCAGAATTATCTACTCCCCCCTTCTCCTCCCCTCCCATAGCTCTGTTCTCCCTTCACCTGTGGGGTCCTGAATGGCAACATTATACGCTCTCGTATCGAAAGAGGAGCTCATCTGACTGTCACACAAGCCATGCATGAGTCATACACCTATTTACTCAATTTAGAATTCTACAGGAGGTATATTTTCCTCTTAAAATGAGGAAAAGGCATGAAAGCTACAGTTATTAATGTATCCAATAAGGATACATTAAATTCAATTTTAAAATGACTGATGGCACTAAAAAGGCACATGTCCAAAATGATACCAGTGGGTGGGAGATAAGGCAAAAAAGGGGGGGCAAGGAAACTTGTCAAAACTTGTATGACAAATAAAGGTATAAAGTTATCACTACTCGGGTTCTTTAGAGACCCCACAGCTTCTAATAACCCAGGGGACAGGACTCCTCACCCAGCGAGGTCACCGTCTCATAGTTCTCCTGCATGACACCCCCGTAGAGGGCTCTCTGAGCGGGGTCCAGCAGAGCCCCCTCTTCCCTGGTGAAATACACAGCCACCTCCTCGAAGGTCACCGGCCCCTGAAAGAGCAAGAGTCCAACATTCAGTACCTGCTGCTCCACTCACAGTCCCATTATTCACAGAACAGCAGCACCAGGTAAATGGAAGCTCCGGCAGGCACATGTTAACAGAGTCCCACCTCACCTTGTCTAGAGCAGCCAGGAGGCATCAGAGGGTGGAAAGAGAGAACCTCTGTGTCTCCCAGCTGACAGACGGAGGCAGGGTCTTCACGTTTATCACATACCTACTAGCCAGAGCTTAATGTAGGAGATGAGGCTGTCTCTGGACCCTGCTGGTGGCTCCCTGGTAGGAATCCCAACACTCTCCAAATAAAATATATGGAAGAAAGGGGAAGTCAATAGTAAAGAATAGAAGGTCAGAATTGTAGAAAGTTAGCAAGGGAAGCTATCAGAAATAAATGACCAATTAATGAAACAAGAAGGAAGTTTTTTAAAAGTATATTAAGTACAAAATTAATCCTAACAATGGAAGTGGCAAATTACTACATGGAAATGGCAGAATTATCAAAAATAATGTAGAAGAGGTAAAAGTGTTAAATAAATATTTCTCTCCTGGATTTGGAGAAAAACGGATGATGTAAGTCATATAAGACGTTGACGACGACAGTCTTTCCATTCCAACAATAACTCACAAGGATGTTGAACAGCAGCTATTACAGTTAGACATGTTTAAATAAGCAGGTCCAGATAACTTGTATCCACGAGTTTTGAAAGACCTGGTGGAGGAGTGTGGTGGACTGTTAATGGTGATTATAATTAGGACTTGGAACACTGGGGAAATTCCAGAAGACTGGACTAAAGCTAATGCTGTGCCAATATTTTAAAAGTGTAAAAGAGATGACCCAGCTAATTACAAGAGTGTTAGTCTGATACTGGGCAAGATAATGGAGCAGCGAATATGGATTTAATTAATAAAGAAAGAAAGGAGGGTAATATAATTAGTACCAATTAGCAAAGGTTCAGAGACAACAGATCCAATCAAACTAACTGGATATCCTTATTGGATGAGATCAAAAGTTTGGTTGCAACTACAGTTGAACCCTGTTATGTCGCTGGCCTAGGGGTTTGCCAAAAAGCGTCGAGATAACCGATGATCGAGATAAACAAAAACCAATATGGCGGCAATACATTAACATGTGCTTGAAATTTCTTTAAATTTCAAGCGGGCGGCGGGCGGCGAAGCGGAGCCGGGCGGACGGGCGGGCGGCGAAGCGGGGACCAGGTATGCGGGGCCGGGCGGGGCCGGGCAGGGACCGGGTATGCGGGGCCGGGCGGGCGGGGACGGGCAGGGACCGGGTATGCGGGGCCGGGCGGGGGCGGGCGGCGAAGCGGAGCCGGGCCGACGGGCGGCAGGCGAAGCGGGGACCAGGTATGCGGGGCCGGGCGGGGCCGGGCAGGAACCGGGTAGGCGGGGCCGGGCAGGAACCGGGTATGCGGGGACGGGCGGGGACGGGCAGGAACCGGGTATGCGGGGCCGGGTATGCCGGGCCGGGGGGGGCCGGGCGGGGCCCGGGATTGCGGGGGGGGGCGGGGCCGGGCCGGGCCCGGGCGGGGCCGGGCAGGGACCGGGTATGCGGGGCCGGGCCGGGCAGGGACCGGGTATGCGGGGCCGGGCGGGGCCGGGCAGGGACCGGGTATGCGGGCGGGGCCGGGCAGGGACCGGGTATGCGGGCGGGGCCGGGCAGGGACCGGGTATGCGGGCGGGGCCGGGCGGGGACGGGCAGGGACCGGGTATGCGGGGCCGTGCGGGCGGGCGGCGACGCGGCGCGGGGCGGGCGGCGAAGCGGGGACCGGAGAGGCGGAGCCGGGCGGGCGGCAGGCGAAGCGGGGACCAGGTATACGGGGCCGGGCGGGCGGGGACGGGCAGGGACCGGGTATGCGGGGCAGGGCGGGCGGGGCCGGGCGGGCGGCGAAGCGGAGCCGGGCGGGCGGCGAAGCGGGGACCAGGTATGCGGGGCCGGGCGGGGCCGGGCCGGGAGCGGGGCTGCGGGGCCGAGCAGGGACCGGGTATGCGGGGCCTGGCAGGGCCGGGAAGGGACCTGGTATGCGGGGCAGGGCGGGGCCGGGCAGGGACCGGGTATGCTGCGCCGGGAGGGGCCGGGCAGGGACCGGGTATGCGGGGCGGGGCCGGGCAGGGACCGGGTATGCGGGGCGGGGCCGGGCAGGGACCGGGTATGCGGGGCCAGGCGGGCGGGCGGCGAAGCGGAGCCGGGCGGGCGGCGAAGCGGGGACCGGCGAAGCGGAGCCGGGCGGGCGGCAGGCGAAGCGGGGACCAGGTCGACGGGGCCGGGCGGGCGGGGACGGGCAGGGACCGGGTATGCGGGGCAGGGCGGGCGGGCCGGGCGGGCGGCGAAGCGGAGCCGGCGGGCGGCGAAGCGGGGATCAGGTATGCGGGGCCGGGCGGGGCCGGGCAGGGACCGGGTATGCGGGGCCGAGCAGGGACCGGTATGCGGGGCCTGGCAGGGCCGGGAAGGGACCGGGTATGCGGGCCGGGCGGGGCCGGGCAGGGACCGGGTATGCGGGGCCGGGCGGGGCCGGGCAGGGACCGGGTATGCGGGGCGGGGCCGGGCAGGGACCGGGTATGCGGGGCGGGGCCGGGCCGGGACCGGGTATGCGGGGCCAGGCGGGCGGGGAAGGGCAGGGACCGGGAAGGGGGGGCCGGGCGGGCGGGCGGCGAAGCGGGGACCGGTGAGGCGGCGGCGGGTGGGCGGGCGGCGGGCGCAGCGGGGACCAGGTATACGGGGCTGGGCGGGCGGGGACGGGCAGGGACCGGGTATGCGGGGCCGGGCGGGCGGCGAAGCGGAGCCGGGCGGACGGGCGGGCGGCGAAGCGGGGACCGGCGAAGCGGAGCCGGGCGGGCGGCAGGCGAAGCGGGGACCAGGTATGCGGGGCCGGGCGGGGCCGGGCAGGGACCGGGTATGCGGGGCCGGGCGGCTGGGGACACGGTGGGTCGGGGACGCGGGGAGCCGGGCGGCTGGGGACGCGGGGAGCGGGCGGCTGGGGAACCGCGCGGCTGGAGAGCCGGGGAGCGGGCGGCTGGGGACACGGTGGGTCGGGGAGCCGGGCTCGAGATATTAGGGTTCGGCGAATCGACATAACAGATGAGAAACCCCATAAGACAAAGAGGGAGTTTGGCGGTTCCACTTGTAAAACGTCGACTTAATAGGATTGGCAAGTTAACAGAGGTCGAGATAAATGGGTTCGACTGTAATAGTATTGATGTAATATACCTAAACTTCTGTAAGGCATATGACTTGGTTCAGCACAACATTTTGACTAGAAAACTAGAAAGATACAAAATAAACACGGCATACATTAAATAGATTAAAAACTATGATTGTAAATGGGGAACCATGGTCAAGTGGATTTCTTTCTAGGGGGTTCCCACAAGGATTGGTTCTTGGCCCTGTGCTAGTTAACATTCTTATCCATGACCTGGAAGAGAATATAAAATCATCACCGATAACGTTTGCAGTTGCCACAAAGATCGGGGTTGGTGGTAACTAATGAAGTGTCAGTAGGTTCAGGCTCCAGCACTGGGAGTCTGGGAAGTTTTCCCAGCCCTGGTTAGAGGGTTATTTCCTGTTCCACAAAGAGGGGAAGTTCCATTCACAACACCTGTGCCTTGAAATTAGGCCCTGACACTACACCCCACATTCAGCACAGTGGTATGATTATCAAATGATTAGGACATAATTATGACGCATTTTGTGCAAGATGCGTCATGTTCAGTGTCATTGAAAAAGTTATGATTTGCTGAATATGATTGTCCTATTTGTGTGCATGTATCATATTCGTATCTGAAGTTATGGATATTGACTCTGTATCTGTATTTCAAATGTGCTTACTCTGGGTAACAGCCACAACGAGCCTTTCAGGTACAACAAAGAAGCCAGACAGTGTTCATGGCTCATCAACAAAGACAATGGACCATGGAAGAGCTTAGCCTTCCTGTGAATGTTTCAGCCAGCCTATGAGTCATGGCTACTATGACTCAGCAGGCCATGGTAGGGCCTGTGACCAGACCACATGACACTAAACTCCATTTTGGTACCTCTATTTTTCCACAAACTGAACTGGGAATTGAGTTTGGAACAAATGGTTCCTGCCATATGGAAAAGCTACATAAGGTGGGGTGTGACGTCATCTCTTGGCCTCATTCCCCACACAAGAAAACTCCTGGAAACACCTGAGGAACAAAGACTGAACTGGGGGAAAGTGTTGGTCCCAGGGTAAAGGGATTTCTAGCTTGTGTATGGAAACTTGGTGGACTGCTTCTATCATCAGTCAGGGTGAGAAATTGCTAATTCAAATTCTATCCAGATAGTATGTTAGGCTTAGTTTGAGTTTTTGGTTATTTAAGTAATCTGCTTTGATCTGCTTGCTACCACTTACGGCTGGGAAATTGGCTTTTGTCTTCTATCTGTCCTTGAGTGGCTTAGGTAAAAGACTCAGGTAGCTCAGTTGGCTGCATGGCGCCACCTGCTGTCGTGTTGGGTGATAACAGGGCCTGGAGAGGCTGGCTGAATCTCCAGCAAAGCAGTGTGAGAAGGGCCAGCCCAGCTTGAGGGTTAGAGGACACAGCGGTTCCCAGAAGCCCCCCAGACTGCACCCCGGGGTAACAGCCCATCACACCCTACATTACACAAGTCTCAGGGGGTTTGTCACATCCTGTCCCCTCCCATTCCACACCCTATATAGTTCCTGCCTCCCACCCTCCTATACATTTACTGCTTCTCTCCCTCCAAGCAGAACCCACCACCAGCTGTCTGATAATCCCTTACCTGAGCCAGCTCCATTGCAGCCATTTCCTTCCCCCTGGGAGGAGGGGATGATTTGGGGCGAAACGTGGATGTTATTCTGTAGCCTGCCAGGGTGAGAAGGGCAATGTGAGAGAATTCAGACAGGGTTTCTGTCCTTTCCACATGTCGATTCCCCCCAGGATTTTCCCCTGCTAATGGACATTCTAGGTTCTGCCACACTGTGAAGCACAGAGTGACCTTATCCCAGTACAGGCCTAGCCCCCTCCCACCAGGGTGTAACCCTCTGAGACAGGGTGACACCCTCCCAGGAGCAGAGTCTCTCTGTTAAACTTATCAAGTTTGTGGGTGATACCAAGCTGGGATGGGTTGCAAGTGCTTTGGAGGATAGAATTAAAATTCAAAATCATCTGGACAAACTGGAGAAATGGTCTGAAGTAAATAGGATGAAATTCAATAAGGACAAATCCAAAGTACTCCACTTAGGAAGGAACAATCAGCTCCACACATACAAGACAGGAAATGACTGCCCAGGAAGGAGCACTGCAGAAACGGATCTGGAGTCACAGTGGATCACAAGCTAAATATGAGTCAATAGTGTTACACTGTCGCAAAAAAACAAAGTATAATTCTGAGATGTATTAGCAGGAGTATTGTAAGCAAGACACAAGTAGTAATTCTTCCACTCTACTCCGCACTGATTAGGCCTCAACTGGAATAGTGTGTCCAGTTCTGGGTGCCACATTTCAGGAAAGATGTGGACAAATTGGAGAAAGTCCAGAGAAGAGCAACAAAAATGATTAAAGGTCTAGAGAACATGACCTGTGAGGGAAAACTGAAAAAATTGTGTTTGTTTAGTCTGGAGAAGATATGATCAGCTTTCAAGTACGTAAAAGTTCGTTTCAAGGAGGAAGGAGAAACATTGTTCTTCTTAACCTCTGAGGACAGGACAAAAAGCAATGGGCTTAAATTGCAGCAAGGAAGGTTTAGGTTGGACATTAGGAAAAACTCCCTAACTGTCCGGGTGGTTAAGCACTGGAATAAATTGCCTAGGGAGGTTGTGGAATCTCCATCGTTGGGGATTTTTAAGAGCAGGCTGGACAAACACCTCTCAGGGATGGTCTAGATCGGGGTGGCCAACATGTGGCTCTTTAGAATTTAATATGCGGCTCCTTGTATAGGCACCAACTCCGGGGCTGGAGCTACAGGCACCAACTTTCCAGTGTGCTGGGTGTGCTCACTACTCAGCTACAGGCCCGGCCCCCAGTCCACCCCTTTCCTGAGCCTGCAATGCCCTTGCTCCATTTCCCCCCCGCCCGAGTGTCTTGCATAGCGTGAACAGCTGATCGGGAGGTGTGAGGAGGGAGGGGGAGGTGCTGATTAGTGTGGCTTCCCATGGGTGGGAGGCGCTGGGAGCAGGGGGTGGGAGCTGATGGAGGGCTGCTGACGTATTACTGTGATTCTTTGGCAATGTACATTGGTAAACTCTGGCTCCTTCTCAGGCTCAGGTTGGCCACTCCTGGTCTAGATAATACTTCGTCCTGCCTTGAGGGCAGGGGACTGGACTAGCTACCTCTCGAGGTCCCTTCCAGTTCTGTGATTCCATGAACCAAAGGCCAGAGACGAGCAGAATCAAAGGAGTCACTCTGGGGATTCTCCCTGTCACTGTCCCCAAGGCAGCTCTCTCAGGTTAACTAAGTTGTTGGATGCTCCAGCCTTTATCCAGTCTCTGCTGGGAGTGCCCCTTTCATGGGCTGGGCCTAGTTTTAGCTTTTGGGAAGCGTGACCCCGGGGGCTCTGAGACTGGGCTTTCTTGCCTCAGCACATCTTGTTTCTTTCTGTGGCTCCCCAGCGAGTCCAAATGAGTAGATACTCCTCATACAGACTGTGAACATAAGAATGTGTTTAGTGTTTAGACTTTATTGAATGCTTGAGAGTTGCTGCCTGGGTTAACATCTGACTAGTTGCATTGGGAGCCTCTGTGGCTCTGTAAATCATCAGACAGGAGAGAGACTTTAACTGTGCAAAGTGCTGATTGGCAACAGAATGCATTGCACCCTGCCTGGCAGGAAAGACCCATCAACATCAGAGAGACTATTATGGGACGTTAACGAAGACACAAAAAACTGTTGTTGTGCTCTTGATTTTCCATTAGCTGAGTTTCCAGGACAGAGCACATGGTAGGAGCACATAAAACCCCATGCAGAAGGAACTGATGATCTGTATGCTGCTTGGACTCTGGGGGGCAAAGTTTCTAGGCATAAGCAAGAGATCCCCAGCTACTTAGCCGGGGTTAGTCCTAAAGAATATGTAGAGCTTGCTTATTATAGAAGCTTCTATTACATTTGATATTTAAGACTACAACTCGTCTGCATCTATAGGATTACCTGCTTTAACTTTGTAAACAACTCTCCTGTCCTTTTAAATAAGTCTTAATACAGGTTATGACAGGACTGGCTACAAGTGTTGTCTTTGTTGGAGATCTAAGATTCAATTGACCTAAGGAAGTGACTGGTCCTTTGGGACTGGCAGTAACTTGAACATTGCTGTGATTCGTGGGGTAAGGCAGTGGTTCTCAACCAGGGGTCTGGGGCCCCCTGGGGGGGCGTGAGCAGCTTTCAGGGGGCTGCCAAGCAAGGCCGGCATTAGACTCGCTGAGGCCCAGGGCAGAAAGCTGAAGTCCCAGTGCATGGGGCTGAAGTCCAGGGCCCTGAGCCCCACCACCAGGGCTGAAGCCAAAGTCTAAGCAATGTAGCTTTGTGGGGGCCCCTGTGGCATGGGGCCCCAGGCAGTTGCCCTGCTTGCTGCCCCCTAACGCCAGCCCTGGCTTTTATATGCAGAAAACCAGTTATTGTGGCCCTCATGGGCAGTGGAGTTTTTATAGCATGTGTGTATGGGGCGAGGGGGGGGGGGGGGAGCTCAGAAAGATATATGGGATCACCCAAGGGGACTGTCTGTGGTTCCATGTTAATGCTGTTACAGAGCCTGAAGCGTTTACACTGGATTCTAGGTTGGTGAAATCTCCATACAGACCTTACACCCAATTTGGGGTTTGTTCCCTGCTTCTTACCAGTCTGCCCGAGGCTGGTGCTTGTGCTCTCGAGTCACTGAAGACAGCGTTACAGAGAGAGGGGCTGTGACTTCCCCACGGTCACTGAACAGGTCTGTGACAGAGCCAGGAACAGACCCTGTTAGCTCCAGAGCCCCGTCACTCGCAGCTTGGGAAGGTCCCCCGAGCACACTGTATTAGGCTGCAGGAAGAGGTGTGCAGGGACTGCAGCTGAGCTGCCCTGCCAAGACAGCCTGTGCATCCATGGACAAACCACCTCGCTGGGCGGGTGTCCCCTGGGTCAGGAGAAGTCAGTGTCCAGCCCTGTGGGGCTGTGCTCCTGGCTCATACCTCCAGCACTCTCTGCTGCCCCTCCCTTCCCAGCTGCACTGTTCAGCCAGCCCCAGGCCTCTGTGAGGTCACTTCCCCCCACCCCCACCTCAAACCTTCAAACTGGGACATGGTGCACCAGTACCAATCAGAGTGCACTAGTGTAAATTCTGTCTGTACTAAGGGTTTGCACCAGTGCCTAAAACACCAGTGTGACAGAGACCTTCAGTGCCCAAAACAGCAGTACGGTGGCACTAGAACTGGGATCTATTTCTAGCTCGGTCACGGACAGCCTGGGTGACCTCGGACACGTCAATGTTTCTCCTCCCAACTTCAGTCTCTTTACCCAGCTGTCCACTCACTGGGCTCTCCTCTGCAGAGAGAGCTGCTCACCACTCAAATCTGTGTGGGTGTCCCCAGAGCTAAGGCAGTTGACCTCTGGAATAGTCTTACAAGGGGGGCAGGAGAGTCTCTTTCCCTGGAAGTTTTTAAGAACAAGTAGGACAAAGCTCTGTCAGAGATAATCTACAGATACTTGGTCCTGCCTCGGCAGAGAGAGCTGGACTTGATGACATCTTGAGGTCCTATCTAGCCCTACATTTCTAGGATGCGATACAATATATATATATAAAAACCCAACATACAGAATAAAACCCACCACAACATAATGTCAGGCAATTCAGGGGGGAAAAAACACAACCTGCACTCCACAGCATAAAATGACAATACAAAGGAGAAGAAAGCAACACGATGCAAATGACAACATCCTAGGACAAAAGTACACAATGCGAAAGAGCTCAACTCAAACCGACACAGCACAGGCACCAAACAAGCTGAGGCAAAACAATGAACCATAAAACTGCTCCACAACATGGTGCATCACAGTTCCAAATGGCACCATGCAAAACAGCTCAGCGTAGAACAGGACACAGCACAAAAGAGAATTATTTCAGTGTAGGCCTGGAAGGGATCTTGAGAGGGCGTCTACTCCAGCCTCCTGTGATGAGGCAGAACCAAGTATCCTAGACATTCCCAGACTGGTGTATCTCTAACCTGGTCTTAGAAACCTCCAGCGAAGGAAATTCCACAGTCTCCCTTGGAAGCCAATGCAAGGCAAACACAGACCAAAACAACGCTGTACACACACACGCTGGGCTTGGGGTTAAGGGGAGAGGCAAGAATTCAAACAATCTGGGTTCAGTTCCCAGTTTTGCCCCAAATTCTCCATGCAAACTTGTTAGATACCGACGGCTGGCCCGTGCCCACTGACTTGGGCTCACACGGCTCAGGCTGTGGGGCTGTTTAATTGTGGTGTCCATGTTCCGGCTGGGGCTGCAGCCCAAGGTCTGGCACCCTCCCACCTTGCAGGGTCCTACAGCCTGGTGCCAGCCCGAGCCCAGACATCTACACTGCAATTAAACAGCCCCTTCGCCTGAGCCCTGTGAGCCTGAGTCACCTGGCATGGGCCAGCTGGGGGGTTTTAATGGCAGGGTAGAGATACCCTTGGTGTCTGTTCAACACCTGTCACAATGGGGACAATGATCTCGGTGTCTGTGCAGAGCCCTGCACAACAGGGGCCTGACCTCAGTCGGGGGCTCTGCAACTCCCAGCATTACAGGATCCCTGATTTTGTTTAGGGCCCCTGCAGCAACTGGCAAAATGTGGGGGCAGGATCTCGGGCAGGATCTCTGTCAGGGTCTGTGCAGTGCCCAGTACAGTGGTGGGGTGTGATCATTAGGGTCAGTGCAATGTCAGACCCAACGGGGACACAGATCTCAGTCGAGGTCTCTGAAGTGCCCAGCACAATGGACGCAGCGGTTTGGGTCGCAGTCATTCGCTGCCTGGCACAAGGGGGGAGCCGTGATCTCGGACCAGGTCTCAGTTTTACCTGGCACAACACTGGGGTTTGATCTCACCTGGGGTCTCTTCAGTGCCTGTCAGAACAGGGCCCAGATCTCTGTTGGGGTCTCTGCAGCACCTGTCAGAACAGGGTCACGCTCAGTATGATAAGAGCCCTGATCTCAGTCACACACCTGGAGAGAAAAGTGGGAAGATTTTTGAGCATTTGATATCAGTATTTCAGAACTGAGGAGAAAATGGGGCACAAACTAAATATTTGCCAATATAAGGGACAAGCATCATGTGGGGAGATTTTATGTCACCATTCAACCACTCAAGAGAAAAGAGGGGAAATTTGAGGGGATTATACAGCAATATTAAATCAACAACAGAATGGGATGGATTCTTCTTGCCTCACATTCACATGGCCGGCAAGGATCCCTGAGTGATGTGGCTTTCACAAGGGAGAGGAGTGGGGCTGGAGTGAGGTCACTGGCTATGGGGAGGGGCTGGCAGTGGGGTCTGGGAATGTGACTAGTACAGGGGTCAGCAACCTTTCAGAAGTGCTCTGCCGAGTCTTCATTTATTCACTCGAACTTAAGGTTTCACGTGCCAGTAATGCATGTTAATGTTTTTAGACAGTCTCTTTCTGTAAGTCTATAATATAGAACTAAACTATTGTTATATGTAAAGTAAATAAGGTTTTTTAAATGTTTAAGAAACTTCATTTAAAATTAAATTAAAATGCAGAGCCTCCCTCGGACCGGTGGCCAGGACCCAGGCAGTGTGAGTGCCACTGAAAATCGGCCATAGGTTGCCTACCCCTGGACTAGCAGTTGGTTGGGGGGAGGGGGGGGGCTGCTGGGTTGGGCAGGGTGGGGGAGGGGAAGTAGCTGGGAGGGGAAACCTGGGGCTGGGCCGTCTCCATGGGGACACTTGTTCCTCCCTCCCCTTCCTGGCCCTTCCCAGGCCCCGTTGCCAGCAGAGAGAGCCCGCCCCCCAGCCCAGCCCAGAGGTGTCCCTGTCTCAGGGCCCCCCCAGCCTCTGCCCAGTCACCCTCTGCCCAGCTCAGGAATCGCTCAGGGGAACCATTTCCCACCCACACAAGGACAAATCCCTGCAGGGGAAATGGGGGAAACCCCCCAAACCCGAGCTCTGAACTGGCCACTGGCGAAGGGGAGAGAAAATGGGGCACAGTCGGGGGGGGGGGACAGGGAACTTCTCAGGGGTTGGGGGAGGGGGGGTCACCCTGGGGGGCTGCTCGTGGCTCTCTAGGGAGAAAGGGGGCAGGGCAGGGGGGGGCGGGGGGTCCCCACGGGGGGGGAGCGGTAAATCCGAGGGGGTCTCAGCCCCCCCCTTTCTCTCCCCGCCCCTCGGGGGTCACCGGCTCCGCCCCCCCCCCCCAGCCATGTCCGGGCTGCACCGGCACTTCCCCCCCCGCCCCTTTCCCAGCCCCCCCGCCCCGCCCCGCCCCGCCCCCGGGCTCGCGCCGGGACCAGGCACGCGGGAGGGTTAATGAAGGTCTCTCCCGCCGCGATCTGCGCATGCCCAGAGTCCCAGCGGCACAAACCCTTCTCTGGCCCGGGAGAGGCTCCAACGGCACCGCACGAGCCAGGCAGAACCACAGCGCCCCGCCTCTCTTGCTGACGTCACTTCCGCTCCAGGGAGAGTCCGGAACTACATCTCCCAGCCTGCCCCGGGGCCGCGTCCGCCCTCTCCAGCCCGGGTGAGGGAGGGCTCAGCTGCTGGAACTGCGCATGCTCCGTGCGAGCCCCGTTGGGGGCGGGAGAACAAAGCTGCTGCTGCCGCCTCCGCGTGAGCCGGTGAGTGAGAGACCCCGGGGGGGGGGCGGGGAGTTAATTGGTTCCTGTCCCTGTTGGCGCCTCTCGCCCCCGGTACAGAGTCTCTCCGGTTCTGCCCCGTTTCCCTCTCGGGGTCTCGCTCGGGCTGTAACATCCGGGGCGTTTCGCCCCCCCCCCCCCATGATCCGCTCTCTCGGCTCCCCTGTCCCCCCCCCGCCCCGGTCCCTCCATGAGTCTCCAATGTCCATTTAAAATCCCCCCCCCCCCGTTTTACCTGCAGCGATTTGTCCTTGTCCCGGTGGGAAATTGTTGCCCTGGGTCAGTCCCCAGCACGTGGCTGCCCCTGGCCGGCGGGGGGGGGGGGGTGAGATGCCGGTTCTCTGCCAGGGCGGGGGCGGGAGGGGCACGTGTCCCCCGTGGGGGCTGCCCGGACCCCGGTTTCCCAGTTACTGCCCCCAACGACCAACACAGCCACCTGCCCATCCCCCACTGCTGCCCCCTTCCCTCATCCAGGGACCTGCCAGCTCCCCCCCCCCCCCTTTTGCCCTCTTACAGCAGCTCCTCACAGGGCTCCCTGCTGCCCGTGGGGGTGGGGGTGGGGGGGGGGGGAGCCATCACTTTCTGTATATGTATTGGATAGTAATATAAAATCCAGTCCAACAGCCCCCCTTTTCCCTCTAGTTATGTAGCAGTAATATAAAATCCCCTCAGATCTCGACGGTGTTCATAGACTATCAGGATTGGAAGGGACCTCAGGCAGTATCTAGTCCAACCCCCTGCTCAAAGCAAGAGCAATCCCCAACTAAATCCTCCAACAGATTTTTACCCCAGTTCCCTAAACGACCCCCTCAAGGATTGAACTCACAACCCCGGGTTTAGCAGGGCAGTGCTCAAACCACTGAGCTATCCCTCCCCCCTCTCATGTTATCACTTGCGTAGTTTCTGATATGTATTCTCTGCAAATCTAAAAATTATCCTAAGCTCCACTTTTTCTCTAATTGTCTATTTCTAAATGACTATGGCCTGAGATTTTTCCCTGTCTCTTTAATTATAAAATACTAAGAAAATCTCAGATTTACACCTTTTCTCAGATTCCTGAACATGGATATAAAATATTGGCAAATGTTGCCCATTTTCTCTCTATTCAGTTATCAGATATTGATGTGAAACACTCAGATTTTACCTCGTATCAACAACTGATATAAAATCCCTCTGATTTTCCACTTTCCTCTCTAAACGGATTTAATACCCATCAAACCCAGAGGCCTCCCCCTGTTTGGGGGATCAGTGGTTCCCAGCTGGTAACGGGAGAGTTGGCTGGACCCTTTCCTTTTCTCCAGCTGGCACTGGGTGAGGAGGTCACTCTGAGTGCAGCGTGGGTCCAGAAGTGTCCCAAAGCCCATGACAAATGGCCTCTGGGAGGGGCTGCTTCCCGCAGTGCGAAGATGTAGCTAGTGACAGGGCATGGACCTTTCTTGCCCGCCAGGCCTTCCATTCTCCTGTTAAAGCAGCACCCCCCAGGGATCCCTCTGCCCGTGTGACTGGCCAGCAGGGGGCAGTGATAACTTTCTATCCACTTAGCAGACACAGTGAGGTAACTGTTGCTGGGGTCGGGGGTGGGGTGTCTGTGTGGGGAGATTGCAGCTGGAGCTGAAGGGGCATTGTGGGAGGGGGAGGCCTCTGGGTGACTGGGCAGGGGGTTCTGGAGGTTTGGGGGGGTGGGTTCTGATGTGCCCAGCCCTGAGGCTGTGGGTCCTGGAGGTGGGTAGCACTGGGGACACGTTGGTGCAGAACAGTGAGGGTGGGCGTCTCTTGGGGAGGCGGGGCAGGGGGCTGGAGGGAGCCTGGTGCTGTGCCAGGGGCTCAGTCGTGCCCAATGCACAGAACTGGGTGGGGGAGTGCCAGGCGCTAGGTCGGGATGCCAGGCAAGCAGAGGGAGGGGTCCCGTTGTAAAGCATCAGGGGGTCCCAGGCAAACGGCCTGGCAGGTCCTGCTGGAGGGCAGGTGGGGTCCTAGGCAGGCAGTAGGGGAATCCTGGGCAGGCAGTGAGGGACTGAATTCCCAGTGAGGGGTCCCCTGGGGGGGTGGTCCCTAGCTGTTGGGGGCTCTTGGTGGGGGGAACCTTTAGGATTCCCAGCCTGCCAGTGATGGTCTGGTGGGGGTTCTCTGGCCAGTGGGGTGCTGAGGGGTATCTGGAGTCCCTGTTCAGGGATTTGGGGGGTTGGGTCCCAGGGAATATCTGGTGGGACTCTGGCTGCGGGGTCTGGGCTCTGGGTACTGGGGGTGTCTGGGGGGCCCTGGATGGAGGCTCTGGGGGCTGCTACTAACCATGCTCCTTCTCTCTGATCAGCTTGTGCCAGAATCCTGGCTCCAAGCACATCCCAGCATTCCCCAGCCAGGCCCAGTCACCATGATAACTTTCTAGCCACTTATCAAACATCTTGAAAACTCCAGGACCTTCCAGTTCCATTGGGAAAATTTGTGCCCCGAGTCCTTATACTAGATCTTGGGGGTGCGGCAGGTGGGAAGGGGGCTAGAAATGCCACACAATGGTCTCTTCCACAGCGTTCTGGACTCCTTCTTTCTGAAATCTGGTTTCATTGAGACCATTGTTAATCCAGAGTCACTGCATGGAAAGACAAGGAGTGACTCCAGATGGACAGTGGGGCAAATGAGATCAGCAGTTCTCCCTGTGAGGAGGGGCGCTCATTAGCTGCTCTCCCCAGAGAGCTAAAGGAGGGAAGCTGCTCAAACGCTCTGTCCCTCTCTGCCCAGGATATTGGGGTTCAGCTTCCTGGGTCAGACGCTGCAGCCTCCATTGTGATCTGGGAGACCAGGCTTAGCAGCAGCTGCTCCCCCAGCGGGGTTCTGTGCTGGGATGTGACCTTAACTAAAGCTGCTTCTCTGCCTGGCCCAGGGGATGACTTTCTCCAGCTGGTCCTAGCCCCTTGGGGCAGCCCTGGGCCCTGTTAATACAAATTCTACCATAGACTCCAGGTAACTGAAAGTCCTCTGGGAAAGTGCTGGGGACTGGCAAGAAAGTGACTCTACACAAACAGCCTCTCCTCCCATTAGCAATTGCCAGGAGCAAATCCAGCCATGGGAGAGCAAAGCCCCCAGGAATGGGACTTTCCCAGCCAGAGGGGCAGGGAGACAGGACAGGGGAAAGAGAGTCTGAAAGGGGCAGTGGGAGAAATGAGTGGGGGGGAGATTTCCAGCTCTCTAGTGCACCCAGACACATGTATTGCAGCATCCCTGGGCAGAACCACTTTCCAGTGATCAAGAAAAGGATCAGAGAGAGGAAAAGCTGGTTCTTGACTCCATATTCCCCCTGCTGGGGTGTGACTGCCGGGGGGTCAGTGTCCGAGGGAATCCCCCACAGTGACTCCTTTGGTTCTGCTCTTTTCTAGCCTTGTGTTCAGAGACTTAGTTATGAATTTGGGAGAGGGAGAAGGAAGGTTAAAAATCTCTCTGTGGGCTTAGCCTGGCAGGAGGGGCCAGCTCCACACTGTAATAAAGAGATTGAGCATTTTCCCAGGATGGCAGAATCTAGGATGTCTGTCTGCAGGAAAAGGGCCTGGGGGAATTGTGATGTGAAATTAACTAAAGCTGAAACCTCCACAACTGCCCTTCTCACCCTCCCAGGCTGCAGAATGTCCTCCATGTTTCGCTCTAGCTCATCCCATCCTCCCATGGGACAGGGGAGAGAAATGGCTGCAGAGGAGGCTGTTCAGGTAGGGATTATCGGGGGGTTGCTGGTGGGTTCCTGCGGGAGGGAGAGGGACAGCAAATACACCGGAGATGGGAAGATTTGCACAGTCTGGTTTGGAGCCGGGCAGGAAATGCACAGGGTGGGGAAGGGAGGAGGACAGCTTGTGACATTCCTGCTGGGGGGAGTTTAATGAGTGGCCCAGATTCTAGGAACAGACCCAGGAGATTAGGATGTGGAAATAACCTAATTTGTGAAACAGAAAATAACCCTCCTACATGGGGCTAGGAAAACTGACCAGACTCCCAGTGCTGGAGCCTGACCTGACTAACCAGTGGCTGCTGTGAGATATGAAGGGGACACCCACTAGTGAGGTTTAGGGGAGATTCCCCTCCTTTCGTATCCAGCTCTGCACAATGAGGAGGGTGTTGGGCTTCCTACCGAAGATCTCTCCCTGGTCCCTGCTAGGGGCTTCATCTCCTGTATCGGTCTGTGCCTAGTAGGCTTGTGATGGATCTGCTGAGAGAGAAAAAGGGCTCTTGCTTTGTCCCCTTAACTTGGTGTTTCCAGGATGCTCTGAGCGGGGTGGGGGTGGGGCTCTGACTGTGATCCACCCAGAGATTCCCTTTGATTGGCTCCTCTCCCCACAAATAGTGGGAGTGTGAGTGGGGCAGCAGGTACTGAGTGTTGGACTCTTGCTCTTTCAGAAGCCAGTGACCTTCGAGGAGGTGGCTGTGCATTTCACCAGGGAAGAGTGGGCTCTGCTGGACCCTGCTCAGAGAGCCCTCTACAGAGACGTCATGCAGGAGAACTATGAGAATGTGACCTCGCTGGGTAAGGATTCCTGTCCCCTCAGTTCTTGGAAGGGGAAATGAAGAGAAAAGGTTCACGCCAGCCCCACAATGCCACCTCTGCACTGTCCTGTCTCTGCATCACCCCAATATGCCAGTGACCCACACACTGCCACAGACCCTCCCCTGCTGCAGAACACAGGAACAGTATTGCACAGTGTCAAATATCTCCTGTTTGCATAAATAAACTTCTTTGAGATGGGGCGACCACACCTGCACGCAGTGTTATGCTCCTACAAAGCACATGGGATCTTTATAGAGGAAGGTAAACACACACACACACACACACACACACACACACACACACACACACACACACACACACACACACACACACACACACACACACACCCTCTGCCAGAGCAGTTCATAGTTACCAGTCTGTTGTAGCTCGAGTCAATCTAATGGCCAATTACACTGAGCACGAGTGTGGGGCTGGGCTCTTGTCGCGATCCAATGCTCCGGGAGTGTGGCAAGACAAACCCAAAGTCCCATGGCCAAGCACCCTGGTTCTTATAGGCTTTTTTCCTTTGTTGAACTCTATGGATTTTGCTGTGTCAGTTTGTGATCGGTTACTTCTTAACTGGTGTAAACATTCCAATGCACCTCCGGGAGGGTCAGCCTGTCCTTCGTTCTGATTTAATCAATTGTCCTCAGGGGTGCCAGCCTTTACCTCAGGGTCATCAATCTGCCCTTCATTATGGATGCGCGCTGATGATTCTTTGATGTCCTTTAAGTCTCTTGACTCCTTCCTTGACTCTGGCTGTAACAATGGCCTTTACACCTTCTCTTTTCCTGATGCATACATCCTCATTCACACAAACCCACTGAGAATACAAACAGTAGTATTTTATATCGAGCAAAAAGGCATTGCAAATGAAACCTTGCCTTCAATGTTTCTCTAATCTACTTAACATGGACACAATAGAGAATCCTGTCTCTTATTTACTAAACCTTAAAACAAAGACATGTATATTTAACTAGAGTGCCTAATTTGTAATACATAGAGGAAACCATAGTAGACAGTGTAACTTATCCTAAAACAAAAGGTGACCATAATCAGTCAGAAGGATTGTTCTGGTCTGTCATTCCTTTCTGCTATTCAAACAGGGTGGCTGACAGGATGAAATCAAATCATACATTAATTCTCACAGTACGTTATAAAATCCAGCTCCTACAGCCGTATTCGAGATGTGGGCGCACCATAGATTTATATACAGGCAATATGATATTTTCTGTCTTTTCTATCCCTTGCTTAATGATTCCCAACATTCCGTTCGCTTTTTGACTGCTGCTGCACATTGAGTGGATGTTTTCAGAGAACTATCCATGACTCCAAGATCTCTCTCTTGAGTGGAAACAGCTAATTTAGACCTCATCATTTTGTATGTCTAGTTGGGATTATGTTTTCCAATGGGCTGCACTATGTGCTATCCTGACATCTAGTACTGCTGAGATCCTGCATTCAGTACTGTCCCTGCCCTTCCTGTTCCCTTTCTCCACTGAACCCCACCAGCCCATGGTTACTGTTCCCAGCTTCCCCAGGACTCTCTCATTGTCTCTGGACCTCTCCGTCAGCAAGAAGCAGTGGCAGGGAGATTTGCCCTCTCTCTGGAGTCTTGGATTTCTGGGACATGGATTTACTTTCTCTGTGTTTTAGGAGCCTCTTTGAAATTGAGTGTCTGTGACATTAACCACAGTGCAATCTGGAGTGTTGAACAGCTGTGTCCCCTCAGTTTCCCAAGCTGGGGTGACTTTTACACTGTTTTACTGTGAGAGCAGCCACTCCTGGGCAGTTATCACACAGTCTCCAGCATGTAACTCGCTCCCAGCTACACAGTATTTAGTGCTGCTAGTCAGCGACTCAGGAGTTACAGTGCAGCACAGGAAAACCCCAGAAAAGTCTCTGTTCCCAGACGTCCCCCAGAAATGTGCATCTTTTCCTGTCCAGCACACTACTGAACAAGGCAAGCTCATATGAAGTCTGTCATTTCATCTGTGGAAAATGACATGCACCAGCCTTGTTATCCCATGTAGATGAGGGGACTCACCCCTGCGGCACCCCCTGCTGGTGACTTCTGGGAATTAGCTCATTCCAGCTCCAGCGCACCCTCTGCAGGCCGGTGAGCCGCCTGTCCTCTGGCCCCCCGTGTCCCTCCCTGGACCTGGTGCCCCTTTTACCTGGGGTGCTGCCCTCTGGCAGTAACCCCTCAGTCTTAGGGTCTCCCCTCCCCAGGGAACTCCCACCCTCTATTCCCACCTCGGCTCAGTATAAGGCCAGTCATCGTCTAGCCCCACACCCTGGGGCAGGCTGCAGTATCAGCCACTCATCACTGGCAAGGAGGGTTTGGACCTGCTGCCTTGGCCTACCGCTGGGCTGCCCTCTGCAACCCCCCCAGTACCTATTGCCTTCTGCTAGGCCGCAGCCTGGGGCTTTCCAGGCTGGAGCTCCCCAGCTCCTCTGCCTTTCCCCAGCCCTGCTCCACTCAGGTACCCTGTGTCCAGCTCCCTGCAGCCAGGCCCATCTCCCTCTACAAACAGAGAGAGACTCTATCTGCCCCTGGCTTCTGTGCCTTTATAGGGCCAGCTGAGTCTGTTTGGGGCGTGGCCCCAGCTGCAGCCACTTCCCCCAATCAGCCCAGCCTAAAAGCTGCTTTCTCCAGCCACAACCCCCTCCCAGGGCTGTTTTTAACCCTTCAGAGCAGGAGCGAGGATCAACCCCTCTACATCCCAAATGCAGTTTCCAACACACTGTAATCCAAACACACTAGTTGGATAAAACAATAAAACAAGATTGTTAATTACCAAAAAAAAAAGACTTTAAGTGACTACAGGTAACGAGGCATAAAAGTCAGAATTGTTTACAAAAGAAATGCAGATAAAACACAAATATATTTGTTAGTCTCTGAGGTGCCACAAGTACTCCTGTTCTTTTTACAAACTAACATGTAGGTCAGGGGTAGGTAAACTACGGCCCGCAGGCCACATCTGGCCCGCGGGCTCAGCCTTCTCGGCCCCTGAGCTCCGGATGGGGAGGCTCCCCTATCCCTCCCCTCCCCTGCTGTCCCCTCGCCCCCGCTGTCCCCCTGCAGCCTCAACATGCCGCACCACCAGCGCTCTGGCCCACCACTCCTGGGCAGTGTTGCAGTGGTGGGGCTGCGAGCTCCTACTACTCTGAATGGCATGGTAAGGAGGCCGGTCTGCGCGCTCCTGAGGGACCTCGTATCTAGCTCCGGCGAGCTGCGTGGCTGTGGTAAGGGGGCCAGGGGGTTGGATAAGGGGCAGAGAGTCCTGGGGGGCAGTCAGGGGACAGGGAGCAGGGGACGATTGGGCGGGCGGTCAGGGGATGGGGAACTGGGGGGTTGGATAGGCGTAGGAGTCCCGGGGTCTGTCAGGGGTAGGGGTGTGGATATGGGTTCATATCCAGGACCCCACCCCCTACCCAACCCCGCTGCTACCTGTCCCTTGACTGCTCTGACCTCTATCCACCCCCCTGTCCACTGACAGACCCTTGGGACTCCCACACCTATCCAGCCCCCATCCCCGCAGAACCTCTGCCCCATCCAACTGTCCCCTGACTGCTCCCCAGGACTCCCTGCCCCTTATCTAACCATCCGACCCCGTTACCATGCCGCTCAGAGCTGCGTGTCTGGCAGCCATGTAGACCACGCAGAGCCAGACACACTGCCCAGCAGGAGCGCACAGCCCCGCCCCGCAGGAGCAATGCCCACGCGGTGGTGTGGCTGTGGGGGAGGGGCTAGCCTCCCCAGCCGGGAGCTCAGGGACCAGGCAGGACGGTCCTGTCGGCTGGATGTGGCCCGCGGGCCGTAATTTGCCCATCCCTGATCAAGGGCATAAACCTATTGAGTCAGCAAGACATGCAGGGGTATGTCTGTGTGCTGAGACCTATGAGGCTTTTCCATGCCATGTGCTGTGAAGCTTGTGTTTGGGACACAGGAAGTACAAGCCACATGGCAAAGGGAATATAAAGGGCAGCTGCATCATCTCCATTTTGTCTTCAATCCCTCTTCCTACCTCTGGAGCAACTTCTCTACAAATTGAAGCCTGGAACAAAGGACTGAAAGACCCATCGAACTTGTGGATGTGTTCCAGACAGACTTTCAAGCCAGCAGCTCAACAATACTGCTAATAACCTGATATATAGATTTTGGAATGCATCTCACTGCTTTTCCATTTAACAACTTTTTTTGTGTCGTGTCCTGTCTTGTCTTTCCATGCTAAAGGATTGGCTGGCAGTGTGGTCTTTTGGGTAAGATCCAAACCTATAGTGATCTTGTAATGTGGCTGACCTTTTGGGGTCAGAAAAACATTTTGTATATGAGCAGAGTTTTTAAATAACCTCTCACTGTACTGGACCTAGGTGCTGATTGGGAGTCGGAGAACTGGAATGCAATAAAGGGGGCCGTGTGATTTCTTTTTTCAGCTTCTCGATAACCCGTGTGTGGGATCAGAAGCACAGTTTGTGACTGGTCGTTGAGTTTAACTTCAGTGTTAACCACCAGTTTTGGGAGCATCTGCTCTCCCTTTTTCATCCTGCCCTGACCCTGGCATTTTCAGTGTGGACTGCCCCAGGCACACCCGTCACACTAAGCACTGAAGTTAAATTAATAGAATGTTTTTTATGACAAAGTTATGAAATCAAGTGACCTCCTTTGTTTTCTTTCATCTGAGCAGGGTTTCCAATTTCCCAACCTGATGTGATCTCCCAGCTGGAACAAGGGGAAGAGCCATGGGTCCCAGACCTCCAGGGTTCAGAGGAAAGAGAGATCCTGAGAGCTCCCTGCACAGGTGAGGAAATATTAAACCAACTGAGAATCTGTAAGTGCCTGAAGGAAACATCTGGGATGCCCTACAATGCCCTTGGAAGGTCTCTCAGTTCAATATTGTCCCTAGCAGGGGTCGTATCCTTAGGGTAAATATAGCTCATGGCTTCCTGTAGACACTAGCAGACACCAGGCAGTAGCTTCCTCCCTTCCCCCTGTGAATTTGGATGGGATGTGAAGCCTGAATTGATCCCCTCCTCTCTCCTGTTTGGGGAAGAACTTGGGGGAGTTCAGTTCCTGATTTTTATTTGACCTCTCTCCAGTACTTGTATTGGTTTGGCCTTCCCCTTTCCATCCCTGTTTGAGGTTTCTGTCTCTATCACAGCAGGTGACGCAATGGTATGTGAGAAAGAGGAGCAGAATTCTCAGCAGGAAAATGTTGAGCAAGTGGATAAACACAGAGCATTATCACAAAGATCGAAAAGGAATGTGTCCTGGAGTCATAAGCAGGAAAAATCCCATGACATTCAGCACAGACCAGAAGGAGAGCAGGGAAACCAGCCAGGGGAGAAAGTGGGTAAATGTATTTCCTGTCAGGAAACTCAGAAGGACCTCAAGGAAACCACAACACAACAGGAAATCCTCAGCAGAAAGAGAAAAAATACATGCAGTGAGTTTGGGGAAAACGTATGTGATTACTCCATCCTTATAAAGCATCACAGAATCCACACAGGGAAGAGGCCCTATGAATGCACTGAGTGTGGAAAATGCTTCCCTAGCAGCTCAGCCTTTCTCAACATCAGAGAATCCACACAGGGGAGAGGCCCTATGAATGCAGTGAGTGTGGGAAAAGTCACTAGCAGCTCAGCCTTATTAACATCAGAGAATCCACACAGGGGAGAGGCCCTATGAATGCAGTGAGTGTGGGAAAACCTTCAGTCGCAAGAATCCACACAGGGAGAGGCCCTATGAATGCAGTGAGTGTGGAAAATGCTTCACTAGCAGCTCAGCCTTTCTCAACATCAGAGAATCCACACAGGGGAGAGGCCCTATGAATGCAGTGAGTGTGGAAAATGCTTCCCTAGCAGCTCAGCCCTTTCTCAACATCAGAGAATCCACACAGGGGAGAGGCCCTATGAATGCAGTGAGTGTGGAAAATGCTTCACTAGCAGCTCAGACCTTTCTCAACATCAGAGAATCCACACAGGGGAGAGGCCCTATGAATGCAGTGAGTGTGGGAAAAACTTCACTAGCAGATCAGACCTTCTTAGTCATGAGAGAATCCACACAGTGGAGTGGACATATGAATGCAGTGAGTGTGGAAAACTTCACTAGCAGCTCAAACCTTCTTTCCATCAGAGAATCCACACAGGGGAGAGGCCCTATGAATGCAGTGAGTGTGGAAAATGCTTCACTGACAGCTCAGACCTTTCTCAACATCAGAGAATCCACACAGGGGAGAGGCCCTATGAATGCAGTGAGTGTGGGAAAACCTTCAGTCGCAGCTCACACCTTCTTACCCATCAGAGAATCCACACAGGGGAAGGCCCTATGAATGCAGTGAGTGTGGAAAATGCTTCACTAGCAGCTCACCTTATTAGACATCAGAGAATCCACACAGGGAGAGGCCCTATGAATGCAGTGAGTGTGGAAAATGCTTCACTACAGCTCAGTTTCAACATCAGAGAATCCACACAGGGGAGAGGCCCTATGAATGCAGTGAGTGTGGAAAATTCATTGCAGCTCAGACCTTATTAGCCATCAGAGAATCCACACAGGGGAGAGGCCCTATGAATGCAGTGAGTGTGGAAAATGCTTCACTAGGAGCTCAGACCTTTCTCAACATCAGAGAATCCACACAGGGGAGAGGCCCTATGAATCCAGTGAGTGTGGGAAAACCGTTATAACAAGCTCAGACCTTAGAAGGCAACAGAGAATCCCCAACGGGAAGAGGCCCTATGAATCAAGTGAGTGGGGGAAAAACTTCACTGCAGCTCAAGCCTTTCTAAACATCAGAGAATCCACACCGGTGGGAGACCCTATAAATGCACTGAGTGCGGGAAAACCTTCTGTGGGCACTTAGCCCATGTTAGTCATCAGAGAATCTGCAAGGGAGATCAACAACATAAACACCTCTAGGGCTATCAATACTTTTTTTTCTCTAATAATTTTCCTGATTCCCACATAGTAACTTTTAAAGCTGTTTGAACTGTTTGCAGCATGGTTATCCCTCAGTTTGACCAGAGGAGTGGCCCATTTTTGCCTTTTGCAGTTTGCCCTGTTTTGAGGTGGACCCATTTGTCCTTTCTATCAACTCCATTATCCCATGAGTTATTCTAGTGTGCCCTTCCTATCAGGAACCAGGGAGCATCACATTTATACTATTCTTCCTATTTCAAAGTTATTGTTAGTCACCAGTGATACAGATTGTATCATTGCCACTTGTTCTCACGTTGCTCTGGGTTGTGCTGAAGAGCAGATATAATGGGAATTTTTCAAATTATAGTTAAATGAAGAGGAGCAGGGGCAGGAAAAAAGTGTAATTTCAGCCTCTGTGACACTGGAAGGAGATGGGGAGACGCAGAGATTCCCTCCTTCCCCATCACTGCAGAACTGTTACCTTTTGTCTGAGCCATGCAGAGGTTATCATCATCACATTCTATCCATCCACTTCTCAAAGTGTCCTGTGAGGAACAGTTCTCAGCTGTCTGTGCTTGGAGATGATGCTTTGACTTCTTTAATCTTATATCAGAGTCGCTCTGACTGGAGATGAAAGTGTCAAAGACCTGGAAGGGGAATTCAAATGGATCCCAAACACAGTGTGATCATTGGGAGTTTAAATCCCAGGTTCCATCTATTGGTAAAGCCACTTCTGGCAAGGTGAGTGGTTTTGTCCCAAATTATAGCAATGCTCGGATACTAAAAATTTTGTAAATAACATAACTGGCTATTGAGACAGTGCTGAGTGAAGTATGTTTGAATGGATCAGAGGAGAATGTGATGGGAGAATCTCTTGTCCTGATTCTGAATAATCAGATGTAACCTGCTCTGGAATTTCACTTCACACTTTCATTGCCATGTATTCTAGCTCTCTGTGATGTGGGTTTCTATCTTTCCTGAAGGCTGTTTGGTCACTCAGTTGGATAGTAGTTCAGTTTGATAGGATGTAGCGCAGATTTATTGGAGAATTTAAGACAAATGACTATTTGCTAAAGTCATCATTTCTCACTTCAGCTTTGCTTTTTCCCCATCCCTGCATGATGTCATGGAGAAGGTTGAAGTGCAGTTCTGTCAGCATTAGAGAACTCTCCAATTTACTGGACAGGCTAACAAAGAAACAGCAGTGATTTAAAATCTCTACTCAGAAATGGTGAACAACAGCAGAACCCCAACTAACTGAAGGAAGTGCATATGATCACAGTGTAGTTCAATTGTTTAAGTCAATATTGTCCCAGATGTTCTGGGGAGAAAATTCCATGGTAAGTGATTTTTGAACTAGGCACAATGCCCATGTATTTGGTTCCAAAGCCTTTGTAACCCAGGCCCTACAGAAGTTCTTTCCTAGCTAATCTTATTGTATCGGAGATGCTGCCCTTCATGATGCAGATGTTGAGGAAATAGAAGTGGAGTTTTGTTGAATTTATCCTTTGTAGGTGCTAAAAATGTATATTGAATCAAATCAGTTTTGGAAATCTAATAGCTGCAGAGAAATAGCTATTTTTGAATAGAAACTCCAACTCTGGTCACTAATGAAGATTGTGATCCAGCCCTGTATCCAGTCCCTTGCCTGGAACTGTGCCACCAAATTAAAGAAAAGCTGGGCATGTTTTGGTAAGCCTCCATGTTTTGGTAAGCCTCACTAACACTGCTGAGATTTGGAGTGGTTTTGTAAAGGATTCTACTTCGGAGAAGTGTAAATTTACCCTAACCAAGACCAAGGATTTGGAAAGAGCTGGGGCTGAAAGAGTACACATCCAGTTCTTGGTTTCCACCCCAGTAAAGGAAGCTATGGTGACCAATGACCCAAGGAAAATTGTTTGTACAACTCCATTTCCTAGTTCAGTGTCACTGATTACAGTTCCAAAGGATGCCAGGTTACATTGAGAACAATCATCCTTTACCATTTGGATCCAAAGAGAGAGAGCTTCAAAGGACATTCCTTCCCCGTGGATCCCAAACTGGCTGCCTGATTGGGTAACAAGGACTTCAAGGCTGTAGAAATGATGGTAACCAATGAGGCAATGAATGTATCAGGCTCCAATTTCAGACTTCTGGATACTCGCATGTTGAGTTCTGGTTCTATGGTTTTGTGTCTGATGCTGTGGCTACACAATAAAGCTGATGTTGGTGCAGCTGCACCAATGTAGCTGCGCTGCTGTAGCGCTGCTATTACAGACGCTTTCAGCCAATGGGAGAGATTTCTCTCATCGGACTTGATTAGTCCAACCCTCGCAAGCGGCAGTGGCTCTTTTGGCAGGAGAAGTTCTCCTGCTCATGTATAGCTATCTACACAGGGGGTTAGGGCTGTGTAACTACATTGCTCAGTGGTGTGGATTTTTCACACATCGGAGTAATATAGTTAACCGATAAATGTCTTTAGTGTAGACCAGACAGTTCTCTCTTGTGTTTTATGCATTTACATCACTTCTCTATCTTCTCTCACTTTGAAAGATTAAAAGTGTGACACGAGAGGTATTTTTCCTCATGATGCAAAGATTCCCACATAGGAGACCCCTTCCACCAACACATACTGCAGAAGATCCTGAGATATATGAACTCACAGAAGTGGTTGGGACAAACCACATCTTGAGCCAAGGTTCAGTTGTTGGCAATTGGCATTAGAAGAAAATTAACATATATGATAAGAATTTGTGATCTTTGAATATGTTTTTATCGTCTATTAAAATGAGATTATTGGTGAAGTTATTGGTTAAAGAAGAAGAGACTAAATGTGTGATAAACTGAAGTATTTTGGAAAACTGAAAGTTGTTTCGTTTTGTTTTGTTAGTCGTACAGGAAATGGTGGCTAATCTTGAAAAGATAATTTGATTTAATTTACCCCCTGTAGTATAAAGAGTTCTGGTAGAAAACCTCACTCCAAAGGTTGGGGTGGGAGAATGTGTGTGAGAAAGTGTGTATAAGAGAATATTGGCCCAGTATAGATTTTAGTATTTTGTGTTTTCAAATAGAATTTATTTTGTTTAGTTTCTAAGTCAATTTCTATTCAAAGGAAAGCTACTCGAGGTGACAAGTTGTATAAATTTTTACCAGCTTAGAATGTAAGGGTCACTGTCTTCCCCACTTCTCTAATTTGCAAAGGAAAGGCCTGACATCTGTCACAGGATGTATCCAGCAGGTAGGACAGCTGCACTCATCAACCATCAATATAAAGAAAAAGACTGAAATCCATTGCCTTTCAGGTCAATAAGCCAGCTAAAGGCTGGTCGATGTTGAAAAGCTGTGTTGGCATAGCACATCTCTCAGGGGTGTGAAAAGTCCTCTCCACTGAGAGAAGTAGTTAATGTGACCTGAGCCCCAGTGTAGGCAGTGTTAGGTTGTCAGAAGAATATTTCCAGTGTTTGAAGTGTAGACACAGCCTTAACATCAATTCCAATTTTGACCCATCTCCCTATATGTGAGAAAGTTACTCGTATGGAGGGCTGAGCCAGCTGTCCGCTCACCTGGTTCCTCAACTGTAGCTACAGCTCTTAGTGCCCATGAATGCAAAGACTGAGAGAAATGGAGAGTTCCAGCCATTGTCATTTTAGTATCTTATTGTTCCTCTCTCTGTTTTTTGTGCTGGCCTTTCTGTTCTATCAGGGGGTGACGGTATAGCTCAGTGCATCTGTGACAAAAGCTCATTGGTGCCAATTGGCAAAGGGGGTCACTGTTCTTCACAAGCAACTCCTGTGTCAGACCTGACAAACTCCCCACAGCTAATACACTGCTTTTATGATAGTTATCCAGGAAGCATAGCAGTGAGATCTCTACTGAAAGCTTGTAAATTATTGATACTCCTACTCACTGCGAGAGGTGTGTCCGAGTCATAGTTAAGGGGTAATGTAAGTACATGGAAAATTATGCCCATATGGTATTGTTGTGAAAGTGAGTCACCCCAATCATAGGTCTTGTTGGGAACGGCCCATTCCAGTGGGAGGGAATTGGCACCTCTCCCTTGCTAGCCAGTTATGTGATGTATTGCTCCATTGTCAGCCTTTGCACCAATCCAGAAAAGCCAATAGAAAACCATCAAAGACAAATTATAGACATCGAAACCCTGTGGAAGTGACAAGGACAATATGAGAATGAGGAGATCGTCCTTTCTGTGAATTTAAAGACAAAAGACTGATTCAGTTCATAACAGGGTGGAGAAAAACACTCTGGGTCCATTCACCAAGGAGATTCCTAATGACCAGTGATGCTTCATGAAAGGCAGGGCCATGGCGCCTAGGGACTAGCAATCAGTGAAATTGACTGAAGTGTGAGGTGAGACTCTACTTAGATAGGAAAGGTAACTATTAAAAAGTGTAGGTTGCATTTTCTGATTTTGTTTAGTTGGTAACAGTTGGTTTCCATCACTCACATTTGTTTGTTTAAATCTCTATCGGTTGTTAAATAAATTTCTGCTTGTTTGATAACTATACTCAAGTGCGGTGTGAGATACAGTAGCAGTGGTCCACAGTAAAACTAGTAACCTGGGATATACCATTGCTTTGGGCAGAGAGAATCTGGGATTTCTCTGAGTATGTGGTGATCCGGGCTGGACCCCAGAGGGGGACACATTGAAGGAACTCGGGGGTTAGGGTGGCTGCTGTAGCTCAGAGGAGGGTCCTTGAGTGCCTGACGGGCTGGGTGAGTTGGTCACTAGCATCCAGCTGCCAAATGCAAAACTCCCTCTTCCTAGTGGAAGGTGGCAACAAGGAAACTCGCAGCCCTCAGCTCCCTGAGAAGGGTCACAATATGTCTCTATGTTGATTCACTTGTCAAATTCACACAGGGAAAGCTCCCTATAGTATAAAACTCTGCCATATGAAATCATGGAACATGTGCTCTTCACTCTGTGAAAGCACGTAAAGAATCCAAGCGCTGGAGGACAGGGTTTGGGTCCAGAGTGACTTAGACAAATTGGAGGATTGGGCCAAAAGAAATCTGAGGAGTTTCAACAAGGAGAAGTGCAGAGTCCTGCACTTAGGAAGGAAGAATCCCCTGCACTGCTACAGCCTGGGGACCGACTGGCTAAGCAGCAGTTCTTCAGAAAAGGACCTGGGGATTACAGTGGATGAGAAGCTGGATATGAGTCAACAGCACCCTTGTTGCCAAGAAGGCTAACAGCAGATTGGGCTGCGTTAGTAGAAGCATTGCCAGCAGCTTGAGGGAAGTGTGTTCATTTCAAACCTGCAGCTTATTCATTTCATTTAGTGACCCCTCCTAGTTCTTGTGTTATGAGGAGTAAATAATACTTCCTTCCTTGGTCCTTTAGAAGATATTATGGGACCCCCTCTTGCTTGTGTCTCATGTCTTGGGACCAACATGGATACAACAACACCGCAAACAACAAGGTTCAAAGTCAATGCACATGGGAGAAGCATCTTGTGTTTCATTCCTTATGTCCTAGTCCCATCGTGTGGCCATTTCCTTTTCTTCCTTTCTGTCAAAAGCTTTGGTGTTTTGCACAGAAACATTATTTCCCCAGGAGAGACTCAGGAGCGAGGGCTGCATTCCTGTACCAAACAATCACTAGAAGGGGGCAGTCAGAAGCCTTTAGGATGAGGCATCCGTCACTGTCAAAAATCATCTCCCTCCTGTGGTTCCGCGGGCAGCAGGAGCAGCCACAGCTCGGTGGCCCCCGGCAGCAGCACTCCTGGGGTGGCCGGAGCAGCATCAGGCCCCCTGGGGCTCCCCCCACCGGGGCAGCAGCTGGAGTGGCAGCAGGTTGGCAGGGCTTCTCCCCTGGTAGCTGGTGCTCATTATCCATCAAATAAATCAAAACACTTCCCCCTGCAAGTGGATTTAGCCCAGGACCCTCAGAGTCAGCAGCTCTTACACCCCCCACTGCGCTCTCTGGTCAGGTGCCCTAGCGCCGGAAGCCTCCTGTTTAGATCCTAAAATAGCATTTTTGCACCTGGGGGGGGGCTGAAATTTTTGACTGGACATTGCAGCTCCACCGTTATTTTATTGAATTGCTTGAAAACAGCAAGTGTAGAAAGTCTCCTAAGTGCCAGGCTCTCTGCCATGGAAACAGCTGCCCCTGCTCTCCAGGAGTCTGTGCGTTCCACCCAGCAACGTACAAACCTCTGCACTGAAGGGGGGTCAGACAGTGACGGTAACACAAATCTTCCCACTATTAACCCAAGTCCCTTCCTTTCTGTAACCCAGGACGTGCCAGTCAACTGTTAGCCATGGTGTTATCTTCATCTTAAAATACCTCTCAGGACATTGAACAGAGGAAGTGAAACCCCCTCCCCCGAATGGCTCCCTGTTGAGGCGTTGTACCATACCTGCCCCTGGAGACTGTCTGGTTTTATATCCTTAGAGCTTTTTCTCTTCAATCCCCTTATCCCAATCTCTGGGCCACCTCCGAATTTCAGAGTTTAGAATTTACTCTCATCACCCTTGTATGGCACTTTCCATGTGGATTAGACAAAGTGAGTGGGAGAAGCTCCCTGGCTAATGAAAACCGATGCTCTGGGTGAGGCCTGAACTCATAACCCCAGCAGTGCGCCTCCCTCACCAGCCAGGTGTGCCCCTGTAGGTGCTTCATAGACAAGCTTGGGAAGTAGGGTAGTTACCTGGGTTTGTGAGTAATCACTTGGGTGACCTAATTGAGAGGCTGATGGTTCAAACCCAAGTGAAAATAGAGGTAGTTTCTTTTTAGTGATGAGACTCCAGTACATTTTAACAGGCAGTAAAATGCCTCAATTCTGGTCTAGCCTCATTGGGCAAGCATAAGGGGTACTTTTGCCAGCTGCATTGGTGGTATAGTGGTGAGCACAGCTGCCTTCCAAGCAGTTGATCTGGGTTTGATTCCCAGCCAATGCAGGGATGTGATGTTTTCTCTGCTGGGAATGGGTTTAATTTCAGTCACATTGTATCAGTTTAGCAATGGAACGAGAGAATCAACGTGCTGCAGGTCATTCAACACCCAGTGGAGGAAGAAAGGGGCAGGACTATACAATGAGCAGGTGGAGTCATCCTGGTATTACAATGTTTGGTTTATTTTTTATTTTTTTTCCTTTACTTCCCTCTCCCTTTTAGACTCAGAGCCTTTAAGGTCAGAAGGGACCAGTGTGATCATCTAGTCCGACCTGCTGCACCTTGCAGGCCAAAAGACCCCACCCACCCACTCCTGTAATAGACCCGGGAGGGGAGGCAGCTCTGTGCACTGCCCCTACCCCAGGCAGCACATGGAGGCCCTCTGCTCCCCTCCCCCCATGGGTGTGCAGAGATGTGCCAGCAGCACTGAGGTGGCTCCCTGCCCACTCTGCCTCCGTCCCTCCGTGCGACTCCCAGAAATGGCCGGCATGTCCCAGCATCCCCTGGGGTGGGGGGGGAGTGTCTCCATGCACTGCCTCTGCCCAAGTACCAACTCCGCAGCTCCCATTGGCCAGGAACTGCAGCCAATGGGAGCTCTGGGGGCAGCACCTGCAGGCAGCGGCACACAGAGACCCCCTGGCCTCGCCCACCTAGGAGCTGCTGCCAGAGGGTTGTGTGTACCGGTCACTTTGGGAGCTGCAGTGCCCGGGGTAAGCGCCACCCCTCCTGCACCCCAACCCCCTCCCCCAGCGCAGAGCCCGCACCGTGCTCCCAAATTTCCTCCCAGAGCTTTGCTTGTCTTCCTTTCACCCAGAACCATCCTTCTCCTGGGCTGCAAGTAGCCATCCCTGGGAAGCCAAGAGGCAGGCACAGGATTCTACCTCCCAGCAGCCAACCGCACCTCCCCAGGCTTTGCAGAGCGACTGGTGATGCTCTACTAACCCCACTTAGCTGCACTGAGGCACTTAGCTTCTGCCCTGCCTTCCTCAGCTCGACTTTCCTCTTTTGCCCCATTCCTGTCTCACTTCCTCCTTTGGCAAGTCACACAGATGAGGCAGCAGGAAGAGCCGGCCGCCATAGGCCAACCTCCAAGGGCAGAGGAGACCAAGCCACAAGGCTTCAAAAGGTGACTGGCCAAGATCCTCTAGCTTTCCCCTGCTGATGCCAAGGCTTTTTCTCAGCTCATTTCACTACCCTCTGTCCTGCAGGGGTTGGGGTTATCGTGGGTGTTACCCAAATTTGGGCCAGCTAGTCAGCGTAGGGAGCACTAATGACCCACCAGTTTGGCAGAAAGCAGCACGTTTATTATATTGACAGCTAAGCTCAAAAGAAAGGGGGGGGGTGTCACACTCACGCTCCCAGGACAGGCACGGCACTGGAGATGTCAGGATTCTGCAAGGTAAGTTTCCCACAGCACCGTGATGCATGGTGTGATGAAGGTAAGTCTCCCTGAGGCACAATGAAATGCAACGCAGAGAACCACTGGCCAGGCGGTCGGGGTAAAGGGCATTCACTGGAGGTACAAGCTTGTGAGTGCTCTCCTGAGCACAGGGCCCCTTCCCCTTTTAAGGACCTGCTGCTCATGGCCTGTGACTAGAGATGACTTGGCTGCATCTGGTTGGTCACACTCCACCTTGGGCAGTGTCCATGCTCTGGGTGTGTGAGCGCTGCCTAATTAGAGTCCCAGACACCTTGTCTACCTGGGAGCTCTTCTGCTCTTCAACCAGCCCATTCATCCCAGGAGGGAGCGGGAGGGGGAAAGCCACTTCACAGGCATTCAGAGAAGGAGAGGAGACAAAAGTGGGAGCAGGGGAAGTATAACAGACCTTCTGAGCATAGAAATCACTGCTGCTCCTACAACGGCAGGGACAGGCCAGTAGGAGATGGGAAAATTAAGCCCTCATGTTTCTGCCTGGTTTTGAACCAGGGACCTTCTGCATATTAGGCAAACGTGATAACCACTACACTACAGAAACTCTGTTGCAAGGTTTTGCCCTTCCCTTCATAAGAACGTAAGAATGGCCATACTGGGTCAGGCCAAAGGTCCATCCAACCCCGCATCCTATCTGCCAACAGTGGCCAATGCCAGGTGCCCCAGAGGGACTGAACCTAAGAGGTAATGAGCAAGTGATTTATCTCCTGCCATCCATCTCTACCCTCTGACAAACAGAGGCTAGGGGCACCATTCCTTACCCAGCCTGGCTAATAGCCATTCATGGACTTAACCTCCATTAATTTATCTGCAAAAAGAACAAGGAGTACTTGTGGCACCTTAGAAACTAACAAATTTATTTGAGCATAAGCTTTTGTGGGCTAAAACCCACTTCATAAGATGCATGTAGTGGAAAATGCAGCAGGAAGATATATATATATATATACACAAGTATCAGAGGGGTAGCCGTGTTAGTCTGGATCTGTAATGTACGCCATCATCACCATTACACCAGTGTAATGTACGCCATCGTGTGCCGGCGATGCCCCTCTGCTGTGTGCATCGGCCGGGCTAGACAATCTCTAAGGAGGGGGATGAATGGACACAAATCAGATGTTGGGAATGGCGGTGTGCGGGGGCCTCTGGGAGAGCACTTCAGCCTCCCTGGCTGCGTGGTGGCGGGTCTTGGGGTGGCCATCCTGCGGCAGGGGGGCTTCGGGACCGGACTTCGGGGGGGGCTGCTGGGCTTCGGTTCATCTGCGGGTTTGGCACCATCACCTCACAGGCTGCGGCCGCCCCTGGGTCCCTGCGCACATGGGATGGGACAGGCTGCTGCGTGTGGGGCTGCTCCCGGGGCAGGGGCGCAGAAAGGGCTGGGCCTGGAACTGGGGGGTCTGAGCCCCCGGCCCCCACGTGCTGAGCCGCCACTCACCGTCCCGCCCCAGCGCCCCTCGGACCGGCCCCGCGCCCGCCGGCTGCCCCCGAGCCGCGTCCTCCCCCCGCTCCAGGACCCCCCAGCAGCGCCGGGACGGGTCCCACTGGGGCCACCCCTCGCCGCAAATGTGATTCGAATCCCAACAGCTGCAGCGTGCGCCGGAGGGTGGGTGGGGGCAGCGAAGCCTCGGGTCGAGGGAACCGGGGCCTCCCCCCACACGCCGAGTCTCTGTCCCGCGCTCTCTCCGCCAATCAGGGAGCGGGGAGGGGCGCGGCGAAGTGACGAGTTACGGCCTCTCCTCCAATAGAGGCCGCGTGTGTGTGTGAGAGAGCGAGAACTACGCTTCCCAGTGTGCGCCGGGAGGAGGCGCGTTGCCTAAGTAACCGCTCCGTCACTTCCGCTCTGAGACGAGCCAGGAACTACAACTCCCAGCCTGCCCTGGGGCGCCGCCGTCCTCTCCAGCCCAGGTGAGGGCGGGTCCCTGGGTCAACCTGACACCTCCCCCCCAACGCAACCCCTCATCCCCGCCCCGCCCCCCAGAGAGCCCCTGCCCCGCCCCCTCCGGCTCCTGACGCAGGGTACACGTGGCGGGTGCGGGTCTGTGCGGGGCGGGTCCGGGCCGGGTCTGGCTCTGTCCGGGGACTGGATCCCCGTGTCCACCCCGTGGGGATGTTCCCGGCGCCCCTTGTAAACCACCCCCCGCGGCTGGGTGTGAGCAGGTCTGGGTGTGTCCGACGTGTCACCCCCCGACTCCCGCCGCCCCCGGCCCCGCCCGGGTGAGCCCGGCTCTAAACACCCGCTGCAGGGACAGCGTCACCCCCCAGACAGACCCGCCCCCGGCCTGAATGAGTCCTGCTCCTTCCCCCAGCCCCCCCGCTGTGCCCGCCCCCAAAGCCCCGCCCCTTCCCCCAAAGCCCCGCCCCTTACCCGAAAGCCCTGTCCCCACACTGTGCCCTGCCCCCAAAGCCCTGCCCCCCGCTGTGCCCGCCCCCAAAGCCCCGCCCCTTCCCCCAAAGCCCCGCCCCCGCCTCCCCTTCCCCCAAAGTTCTGCCCCTCACATTGTCGCTGGACCCCATCCCTGCACCACCTGTTCCCACTAATCCCTGCCCCTGCATCACCCCTTCCCCCAGACCCCACCCACATGCTTCCCCTTTACCCCGAGACCCCGCCCTCACAGCACCTCTTCCCCCAAGTCCCCAATGCCACACTGCCCATTTCCCCCTGAGTCCCTGCCCCCACACTGCCCCTTCCCCCTATGACCCCACCCCTGCACTACCCATTCACCCGAGTCCCCGCCCTCACACTGCTCCTTCTCCTGAGACCCCGCCCCCGCACCACCCAGTAACAGGCCAGACCCTGCGGGGGAGGGGGAGAAACATGCTTTGCTCTGCCACAGACTTCCCGAGTGTCCTTAGGCACATCACTCAGCCTCTCTGGGCCTCAGTTCTCCTATCCAGGAAATGGAGCTGGTGGCGCTTCCCGCCCTCGCACGAGCTGGGAAGAGAACTACCCTGTGAATTAGGAATATGCTCCCAGTCCCCCTGATCTCACCTCTAGACCCCCCTCTGCTCCCAGAGCCAGGGATAGAATCCAGAGGTCCTGGTACCCAGCCCCCTCCCTGCTCTGACCACTAGACCCCACTCCCCTTTTAGGCTCACTGCCTTTTCTATCCACCCAGCCCACCTGTCCATCCCTTTGCTGCAGATTTCTGGGGTGTCACCCCTGCTCTGCATTCTCCCAGTGCAGCCCCAGGCCTTTCTTCCCCCAACCACACATCCTCTCCCCCTCATGCTGGATCATCTGCTTGGTCCCCCACCTCCTCTCGGGGTGCGCTGTGCGGCGTGGCTGGGGATTGTGCAATGGCCCAGCACCAGGCAAAGCAGAACGTAAACCACAGGCCCTGCCCCACCCCACCGGAGCTGCCTTCCAGGTGCATCGGAGCCCAGCGCCCTTCACCTGTGCCCTCCTGCCCCACAAGGGGTGAGCTGCAGCCCCACCACGCTCTGCAGAGGGGAGAAGGGTCAAGCCAACCTGCCCATTTAGGATGGGGGAATCAACATCCTTTTTTCTGCACAGCCACTGACCATCAGCGGGATTCCTCCTCCCTCCTGTGCCTCAGTGCAACTAAATCTCTGTACCTAGACAGCCGGTCCATCCGCTGCACCTCAATCCCCCATGCCTGAGCCTCCCTGACAAAGCCCTGCACCTGGCTCCTCCTCGCACTTTATCGTCCACCTCTTCCACATTCAGCTGCTGAGAAATTGGGCTACTTTTCAATGGTTCTGCAAGCACTGGGGGACCATAGGGGCCTTTTTACCAACATGAACGTTGTATGGCCGGGCAAGGTTCCTGATGTGTGTGTTCTCAGGAACTGTGGGCTGCTCAGACGCCTGCTGGAAGGTAGTTTCTTCCCGTACCACGAAATAACTGTTGTGGATGTGCATTTGCCTATAGTGATCCTCGGTGACCCAGCCTGCCCGCTAATGCACTTGCTCATGAAGCCCTATACAGGCGCCTGGGACAGCGACAAGGAACTCTTTAAATACCAGCGAGCAGCGAGCAGCGTGACCTGTGACTGTTCAGTTTCTTTACAGAGAAGCTGAACCTGCCCCTGTTTCTTTACCCAGTTACTGTTGACTCTCCTCTTCGGTTAAATACCCCGTTCTCCCCGTTTCCTCCACTTCCAAGACACGTGTAAAAATAAAATACATGTCACACTGTTACTGAGGAGAGGTTTCTTTATTCATGACTTTTCGTTAAAGGGTCGAAACTGGAACGCAGACTGCGGTGGGTAGGGTGTGCGCTGATGTAAAGACCACCTCTAAACTCAAGGAATGACAGGCTCCTGCTCCTACAGCGGTCCGCATTGCCGGACTGCTTGTTTCAACGGAGCCTGCCATCCCTCCTTTTTGGGATTCTGTGTGCGGGGGGCTATGTGGCCTTGTGGCGGAGGAGGACGGATACAGATTCCTCTGCTGCGTGACTCAGCGGTCCACGACAAGGACCGCTGTATAAGATCTGTACCTGCCCTCCCCCACTAAAAAGTCACATCCCCACCGCCCACACAGAACCTGGAAACCACCTCCCATACCGACCACGGTGCCTGCTGACTGCACTGTGTGTGTTACCCGCTGCTGATCCGGCCCCCGTGTCTGTACCCTGCGAAAGGTGCCTGTCCTATGCAATTAGCAACGCACTTCCCCACGCACCCCATTCAAACACAGTCTTCAGTGAAGAAACATGACGGAAACAGTACTTAACAGCAAAGTATTTTTATTACTTAAGTACACAGTTATGGGATGGGACTGGGATTGGGACTTGTTTGAGTCCGGAAGGGAAGGACTTATGCAAACGTAGGGTATGAGAGCTTTTGGTTACTTGAGCACTCTGCTGGGGTGCAGTGATAGTATTCACGGACCAGGGCGGGCATCCTCCTGGTTATTTGGGGTGAGGGGGGTATGTGACTTTGTGGCGGGGGAGGGCGGTTGCAGAGATACTGCCGGGGGCTCTGTCCTGCAGCGGTCCTGCAGAACATACACAAGTCGCCGGAGCGTGTCTGTTTGCTCCCTCAGTAGTACAAGCATTGCTTGAGTCGCCTGCTTGTGTTCCTCACGCCACCTCTCCTCCCATTCGCTGTGTGAGCGCTGGTACAGAGAGACTTTCTCCCTCCACTGCCTCTGCTGGTCCGCCTCGGCTAGGTAGCAGCCCACACATTCATCGAAAATCGTGTCCCTTGTCTTTTTCTTTTGCCGCCTAATCTTCGCCAGCCTCTGCGAGGTGGATGCTGTGGAAGGTCTGGAGACAGTGGAAGCTGTGAGATGGGAAACAGTTAGTTAATTCCTTGCAATGATACTTTTTTGCGAACAATTAACTGAGTCTAGGCTGTCTCTGTGAATTTTTTGTTGAGACCCCTGTGCCTGCTGTTGCACAAATCATTTGCGCGGTGGATTCTGGGTAAATGTCGCCAGTCATTCCTTCCTCCGGGAAAGCAACGGCAGACAATCATTTCGAGCACGTTTTCCATGAAATGCCCTGGCACACGCCATAGCGTGGCAACAATGGACCCTATTTTGCCTTTTGTGTATGTCACCGTATGTGTACTGGATGCCGCTGACAGAGGCGGACCAGCAGCGCTACACAGCAGCATGCTTATGCTTTTGCATGACAGCAGCGATGGTTACCAGGCATACTGCACCGTCTACCATACCATGAACTGGTAAGAAGACGGTAATAAGATGGTCATGGTTACTTGTCCTTTTGCACTGCGCCATTTGGTGCTGTCATAAGTGCCCCTGGTAGATCAGCCAGGGGCGCAAAAGCAAAATTTGGGAATGACTCCCTGAGTCAATCCCTCCTTTTTGGGTATCTAAAAATAGAATCAGTCCTGCCTAGATTATGGGCAAGTGTACTAGAGAACCACTGTATCATACAACCAGAGACCACAGCTGCTCTCTGTCCAATCCTGCATAAATTTTGAGCTGAACGCTATTCACAGGGTGTGCTCCTGAAACAACCCCAGCTGTTCATTCCGTTCTTCCCCCAGCCTTCCTGGGTTCCAATACCATTGTCCCCCCACTTGTGTGATGAAGTAATATAGAATGCATGAATAAGACACAGGTAGTCGTTTGTGAGAAATGAGTGGAAGGAAGCCTCCAGCTGCAATGATAGTCCAGAGATGACATTAAGGGGTGTGGAGGAGGGAGCCACTCATCCCTCTGCTAGTCCAGGGGCAATTGAATCTTTTCTTTACAATGAAGGGTGGGGGCTGATGGAGCTCAGCCCCCTGTTGCAATGATGAGGACGGTTACCAGCCATACTGCACCATCTACCATGAAAAATTAGCAACCGGCGGCCTTGACCGACCTGTCCCAAGCAAGTTGGTATGGTCGTTATGGTTACCAGTCCTTTTGCACTGCCCCATGTGCCAATAGGCTGATGATGAGGATGGATTTCCATCTTATTGTACCATCAGCCATCCATAGCGTGGGGGGAGCAAGGATGTTGGTGTTGAGTGCTGCACCATCGCGTCTATCTGCAGCATTCAGTACAGATACGGTGACATGTAAAAGAGTCAACAGAGGATTGTTTTCCCTTTAACTTCTGGGGGTCGGGGGGGTGCGTAAATTGCCGAGCTATGCCCCGACCCACCGCGGACACTGTGTTTGACCCTAGAAGCATTTGGAGATCAGCCAAGAATGCAAATGCTTTTCGGAGACAGCAGGAACTGTGGGATACCTTGCGTCCTCGTTCCCCCCTCCCTCCATGAGCGTCCATTTGATTCTTTGGCTTTCCGTTACGCTCGTCACGCAGCTGCGTGCTGAGTCTGTGCTATGCCGTCTGTCCGTTTATTTATTAAAAATACTTTGGACCAGGCGTAACGTAACATTTCTTCCCCTACTTAGATGCAGGAGTCTCCGAGCGAGATCACCGCGAGGACGGGCACTGAAGGAGATAGAGAGCGCATGCTGCGTGAAATCTAGCACGAACCACGGACCTATGCAGCCGTGCTCTGGGAGGCAGTGCTCCCTGAATACCGCATGAAAGCCTCGCGCGGAAAAATGTGCTATCACGGAGCACCCAATAAGGCAGCTCTCCCCAGGAACCTCCTGCTGATGCTTATCGATTAACGGCAGGAGAGCTTCGTGGCGTTCTCCCAGGAGGATTTCTGTTCTATCACCATATATACAGAGACCTCCTTTTCACACACTTCAGATTCCTGTTATATTAAGAATAAAAGTTAACATGGTTAAAGCACTTACCGACTGCTCCTACCCCTGATTCAGGATCCGGGTTCCTGGCCGGGGAGGGTTGGTAGGGGATCTCCGTGACGGTGATGAATAGATCCTGGCTGTCGGGGAAACCAGCGTTGTAAGCGCTATCGCCTGCCTCGTCCTCCACAAACCCTTCCTCATCTTCCCCGTCCGTGAACATCGTCGAGGAACTGTCCGTCGACACTGTCCCATCATCAGAGTCCATGGTCACTGGTGGGGCAGTGGTGGCAGGCTCCATAGCGTCCGTTGGCCGCTTTGATTTTTTGGTAGGCTTGTCTGGGGTCCTTGATTTTCACGCGGCGCTGCGTTGCATGACGGCTGTATCCTCTGTCTGTATCATGGCTTTGGAGACATTCTCGTAGGTCTTTGCATTCCGTTCGTTGGAGCGCAGCTCCGAAAGCACAGACTCCTCGCCCCACACACCGATCAGATCCAAGAGTTCCCGGTCAGTCTATGCCGGGTCCCTCTTTCTATTCAGAGATTACATGAACTCCTCTGCTGGAGAGCTCTGCATTGCTGCCGGTGCTGCGGAGCCCGCCCCGATGTGCAACCAGAACGTCAGATTCAAACCGCCCAGACAGGAAAATGAATTCAAATTTTCGCGGGTCATTTCCTGTGTGGCTGGGCAGAGAATCCAAGCTCGGGCTGCTGTCCAGAGCGTCAACAGAGTGGTGCAGTGTGGGATAGCTCCCGGAGCTACTAAGTTCGATTTCCATCCACACCTAGCCTAATTCGAACTAGCCATGTCGAATTTAGCGTTACTCCACCTGCCGGGGTGGAGTACCAAATTTGAACTAAAGAGCCCTCTAGTTTGAATTAAATGGCTTCCTGGTGTGGACGGTTGAGCGGTTAGTTCGAATTAACGCTGCTAAATTCGAATTAAAGTCCTAGTGTAGACCAGGCCTAAGGGGAAGGTGACTGCAGAGCAATGACACTGGAGATGCCCAGACCTCCAATGGGGGCAGCGTGGAAATTAATAATGGGAAGATCATTTGCGAAATTAGTCGTCACTGACAAGATTTGTCTCTGTTCCTATTTCACGCTGTGGTGTTAGTTAGAGGAATCAGTACAGATTTTTTACTATATTAATTAAACACTTAATTTTATTTAACCAAGCCAAAAACTTAATGTCACTTATTTTTTCTCTCTCCTAGCAAGAATGAATTGAATTTTGTAACTTTCTGGAAAGTGCAGCGAGATTAAATGTGGGGAATTCAGTCTCTGTGTTTGTGAGCTGATGTTTTCCTCTCACAGGTCAGTGCCTGCATTGAAATACCAAGAGGGATCTAAGGGCTGGTTTACGCTGGGCACTTCACTGGCAGAGCGACGTCTCTCAGGGTGTGACCCCCTCCCCCAAACCCATAGAGTTAAAGTGACCTAAGCCCGGGTTAGATAGTGCTAAAGAAAAGGAAGAATTGTTCTGTCCATGTAGCTATTACAGGGACGGGAAAACCCCTCCAGTCACTGTCTACTCCAAAGTGCTATAGCAGTGCCACAGCAGCATTTTAAGTGTAGACAGAGTGAAAGTAGATCTGGCTCCAGTTCGCACTGTGGATGCTGAGGTACTAAGGCTACAATATTAACAACAGCACAGTGCTTGCGTAGTTGGCAAGGTTCAAACCTGCACAGGAAAACCCCAATGGATTTCTAGTCCATTGCCTTAACCACTTGGCCACAACTACTTAACGTGCATCTTTTTTGCTACATGATGATTCTGTTCTCACTGAATTGTCACTTCAACTTGTTTGCTCAGACCAGCTTCCCCAGCACACTCATGGCTGCATTAGTGTAAGTGTATCCTGGGCTGAACAGCGAGAATTCCTGCCCATTTCTCTTCCGGTTGGAGCATGATCAGAGTGTGTTTGTGTGAATGACATTGCTGTAGATTGTTGTTTATTCCCCACTCTGACAATTCAGACAGTCCCTTTCCTAGTCAAATCTCCAGCACATCGTTCCAATAGCAGGGGGCAGGATTTCTCTGGGGCACTGAGGGCTGGTGCGTGAACTCAGCCTTGCATTCCACCCTTGATGTTTCCTGGACTAACAACAGCAGCAGCAAGAAAGAGCTGAGCCAATATCTCCCTGGCAGGGATGCAGGTGCCATGTCCCCTCTGTCTGACCATCGCCATTGCAGCAGAGAAGGGTTCACTGGAATCAAGCACCCTGGCTCAGACAAGAGACCCAGGAAGATTTTGCTGTTCATGGATCTGTGCAAAGGAAATTGTGTCTCTGTGTGAAATTGAGGCAGGAAATGAAACTCCACATGGTGGCCCAATGACCTAAGAAATGTGAGTGAAGGATTTGGGCTGAGAAATGATCTAACAGGGGTTTGTTTCAATTTATTGCCCTGGTTAAAATCTATGGCTAAAAGGCAGCCACTGTTGTTAGTACTTGTACCTGTGTAGGGACACCCCAGTGGGTGTCAAGTCCATTGCCTTCACCAGGGGCAGTCGATTATTTTATCAAGGTACAAATTTCTTGGCGAAGGCCTAGACTCCAGAGAAAACAATGCACGGCTGATAAGAAGAAGTACATCAAAAGATTTTGCAGCCACCATGGGCATAACTATGATGTGTCGTGTTTCACTCTTTATATCTGGCACCACCTCCTTTCCCTTTAGCCTTGTAGTTGACCAAGGGCAAAGCTGAACATCTCCTCAGATACCAGGGAGTGTTTATGTCCATTCCTGCGAGCTACACAGGGGTTTGATGTTGCTGCTTTCAATCCTCCGGCTCTGCCGGGATAAGGAACAATTCAGGCTGTCACTGAACAGAAGGAGAAAGATCAGTTTTTGACAGGGAGAGGGACGCCTCCTCTTAAAGGTGTTTGTCTGGCTGGCAGTCCTGGTTCCCAGGTCTCGCCCATGGGGCTCCAGCTGTTTTGGGACCAGGTCACTCCCTTGGCCCCACCTGCCGCCCCCACGCGTTCCCCCCCAGGGGCCCTGTCAGTGCAGCGGAGCTGAGCAGCATCTGCCTGCTCGCTCCAGTGGCTGCCGGCCCCTCCGCATGGCAGGGCAGGGTGGGTCTGTGCCTCCGCGCTTTCCCTGCCCTGAACACCCCTGCAGCCAATGGGACACTGTGGGGGTGATGCCTGGGGGCAGCAGCACTCGGAGGCCCCCCAACCCACCCCGCCTTAGAGCCCCAGGTAAGCGCTGCATCCCTGACCCCCTCCCAGAGCCTGCACCCTCACCCCCTCCCCACATACCCCTTCCTACTCCCAAACTCCTTTCCAGAGCCTTCACCCCCTTCCCACACCTCCCCAGCCCCCACACTCCCTCCCAGAGCCTGTACCCCCCTCCACACACCCCTGCCCCCAACTCTCTCCCACAGCCTGCACCCTCTCCCTCCATGCCCCCAGCCCCAAAACTCCCTCCCAGAGCCTGCAGCCCCTCCCCCTTCCCACACACCCCCTCCCGCCTGCCCCCAGTCTCCCGCCCAGAACCTGCAACCCCACTCCTCCTGTTCCCCCCACACCCTGCCCCAGCCCAGATCCTGCACCCAGCACCCAAACTCCATCCCAGAGCCTGCACCCCAGAACCCCTTCCCCACCCAAACTCCCTCCCAGAGACCAGCCTCTCACCCCTTCTGCACCCAAACCCCCCCAGAGCCTGCACGCCTCCTGCATCCCAATCCCCAGCCCCAGCCCAGGGCCTGCACCCTAGATCTCCTCTCCCTCCCAAACTCCCTCCCAGAGCCTTAGGCAGGTGGAGGGTGGAGTTTTGGGGGGCGGGTTCTGGGTGGTATGAGTGACATTATTGGCCCACTGGGAGGATTGGAGGACTGGCACTGGCCCTAAGGTAAATTGAGGTTGAGACCCTGCTTTAAGGGATTGGAGCAATGCTGGAGAGACTGACGGGCAGGGAGCTGGGGAGCTGTGTGTGCCCCAAGGAGAGTTGTTGTTGTGCTCTGGTGACACAGAGCGGGGGTGGGGAGTTTGTAAGCTGTGGTGTTTGTATAGAGAGAAAGTTTACTAACCCCCAGGTTAAAAACTGTTCCTGCTCTGGGCTCTACATGGCACTCTCTGTTGTGAGTGTAGCTCAGTGGGTGAATGTTTCCCTGCAGGGTAATAGATTCCTAGTTCCAATCCAAGTGATTCCCTTTAAAAACTTTTTCAAATGAAAATCGATTTCCAGACCCATCTCCAGTATGTTCAGGAGTTTGCTGAATTGGGGTGGGTGGGGCTTGAAATGAATTTAAACACTCAGCATTTTCCTGTGCAAATGAATAAAGACCTAGCAGAGCTGTCCAGCAGCTGAAATCAGTTCCAGTCCTCGGCATCTCTAAGAGGGACACTCGGTAGCTGAGGCATGTGGGACACCTCTGTGGTGAGGACAGGTGAAAAAATGCTGGATTCAATGAAAGCTGAGCCCATAGGAGGGGAAGGTGAACGGCAGCACCACACAGGGTCATAACACTCAGACACGGGGCTTCACTGTCACCTTCCCTGTGTTTTCCATCATTTATATCCAGGGGTGAAAGTAACTTACAGGACTTACCGGTACTGCCGGAGTCCTGAGGGGGTGTGGCCTCATCTGGAAGGGGCGTGGCCTCTCAAGATTTAAAGGCCCTGGAGCACCAGCTGTGGCTGGGAGACCCAGGGCCTTTAAATCAACCAGGGCCTCCCAGCTGCAGAGGCCCCCAGAGCTCAGGGGCAAATTAAAGGAACCCTGAGCTTTGCGGGGCTGGGGCAGGTATTTAAAGGGCCAAGAGCTCCTGCCACTGAGGGGAGCTCCAAGCCCTTTAAATCCGGCCCCAGCCCGGCCGCCAGAGCCGCAGGCAGTGGGTTTAAAGGGCTCTGGACTGACCGCAGCAGCCCAGAGCCCTTTAAATCCGGCCCCAGCCCGGCCGCCGGAGCCGCGGGCGGGGGGGTTAAAGGGCTCTGGGCTGCCAGCTGCGGTGGGGAGCCCAGAGCCCTTTAAATCCCCACAGCAAAAGCCAGTGCAGTCCGGCACGGCGTACTGGCTCTTGCCGGTATGCTGCCCGTACCAGCTTGTACCAGCTTACTTTCACCTCTGTTTATATCCTAAGGAACACACCCTCCCCCTCCTCCACGCACTGTCACACACAACCTTCTCCCCTTGAGACCCCTCCCCCCCACATTGTCACACACACCTTCTCCCCTTGAGCTCCATCCCACCCCTCCCCCTCTCCCCCACACTCGCCATGGGACACAGCCTCTCGGTGACTCACCCAGATTGGGGCTTGTCTCTGCATCTCCCCAACAGGGGAGCAGAGAGCCGAAAGGGCCACAGGAGACCAATGGAGCTAGGCAGGAATAGAAAAGACTTCCCCTCCCTCCATTCACTTCTCAGGAGTCCCGTTAATCTCACCCATGAGACATTCCAGCACCAGCTGGGCTCAAAGCACCAACCTTCCCCTCAGCAACGGAAGGGGGAACCAGCTCTATCACACAGAAGGAGGCTCCCCACCTCTGCTGCTACCATTCTGCAGCCATTAATATGGATTTGTTTCAGCTAATGCAACCCCCCCCACCCACCCCTCTAATCCATCCATGAATCAAGGAGAAAAAACCCTCCATTAACTACCAGAGGTGCCATGGGTTAGTGCACAGGACTTATAATAGCAGTGTTCAATGGAGTGATGCTGAGGTTGTGAGTTCTAAACCTCTCCTGGAGCACTAGTGTTCTTTGAGCAAATGGCTTCTGCCAATCCTTTTCTCCTGCAGAAAATACAATTGCAGCTCAGAAAGACACTGAGGTCCCCTTGCTTTACAGAGAGCAGGGCAGATTCCACAGATCTACCAGGCTCTGCTCTCCACCAGCCGCCGGGGTCAGGCAGAGCCCAGAGCCAGGGCCGTCCTTAGGCATAGGCAGAACAGGCAGCCGCCTAGGGCACCACTAGGTCTGGGGGCACTGCTCTGCTGGGAGGCTGGACAGATGGGAAGCAGTGGAGCACGTAAGAGCCGGGCTGCTGGGTCCTAGAGAGAGCCGAATGCAGCACAGTCTGAGGGAGGGGATTGGCTGCTGGGGTCTCTGGGAAGGGGTGGGGGAAGGAGCTCACCTGTGAGTGTGACTCTTTCCCCCCGGCTGAGGTGAGGTGAGGCAGGCTCTGCGGCTCTGGAACCAGTATCCTCTGTTGTCCCCCATAACATCCATTCTTCTCCCGCCCTGCCCCATGGAGCACCCCCTCCTTTCTCCCCCTCCCCAGGAGCATCCCTCTCTCTCCCCTCCCTCCCCTCCGTCAGGGCTGGGTTGGGTGAGGTGCTGGGGGGTAGGTGGGGGGGGGGAGGCTGCCTGCTGAGGAATGAAAGTGAAAGTAACTCACTTCCTGGGCAGTGAGCCAGGATTGGAATGTCACACAGGGCTGGGCTGGGGTTAGCCAGATGTGTGAAAAATCAGGACAGGGGGTTGGGGTAGGGTGAGCAGATATCCCTATTTTATAGGGCCAGTCCCAATTTTGGGGTCTTTTTCTTATATAGGCTCCTTTTACCCCCCACTCCCAACCCCTGTCCTGATTTTTCACACTTGCTGTCTGGTCACTCTAGGTGGGGGTAATTGGTGCCTATATAAGACAAAGCCCCAAATATCGGGACTGGCCCTATAAAATCAGGACATCTGGATCTGGTCACCCTAGCTGGGGAGCGCCTCTCCCCCGGGCTGGCAGCTGCCAGCGATCCATCTCATCCGGGGGGAGCTGCACAGGGCAGGATGAGCTGCTATGGCTCCATGGGTGCCCCGTCCCTGAGATCAGATGTTGTGCTAACTTCACCATGGTCCGTAAGGCTGGTGGTGGTGCCCATTGGTGTGTGATTGGACCTGAGGGTTTGCTGTTGCTGTTGCCACTCTGCACCCCAAGAGGTGGATTTTGGGGTCTACTGCAGCTGTCGGACCAGCAGGCTGGGGGTGAGCCAAGCATGAAAGCAGGACTGTGTTGCCATTTAGATTGTCATTTAACAACTTTGTTTGCCAAAAATTCTTGCTAACAATCCTGAATCCAATTTCAATATTTAAAAAAAAAATCAATATCTTAGCCAGAAAATTAAGTTGTTGACAATTATTAGTGACAGGTTTCGTTTGAGGCAGGGAGTGGGCCAGTTTTCATCAGAGAAACAAAAAATGTCAACTGACTTTCCTATAGTCTGTTACTCCTGATAAGAGCCCTCCAACAACTGTAATATGCTCATCTCCTTACTGGTGTATAAAGCAGGGGTCAGCAACCTCCGGCACACGTGCCAAAGGTGGCAGGTGAGCTGATTTTTGGTGGTACGCAGCGGCAGGCTGAGCGGCTCAGCCCATCACTGCTCTGGGGTTCCAGCTGCTGCCCTTTTGCCAGCTGGGATACCGGCCGCTGGCCCCACTCAGCACCTGCTGCTGGCCTGGGGACCCCCAAGGAACCCCAGGCTGGCAGCGGGCTGAGCAGGCCGGCTGAACCACTCAACCTGCTGTCAGCCTGGGGTTCCATTCACTCAGCCGGCAGCGGGCTGAGTGGGCTGGTGGCGGGCTGAGCAGGGTCGGTGGGGAGTTGAGTGGCTCAGTCTGCTGCCAGTCTGGGGTGCCGGCAGCACTCAGCCTACTGCTACTCCGGGGTTCCGGCTGCCGGCCCCTTGCCAGTCAGGAGCCCAGCCGCCGGCCCCACTCTGCCTCCTGCCAGCCTGGGTGAGCAGAATCCCAGGCTGGTAGCGGGCTGAGGGGGGTTGGCGGCCGGGATCCTGGCTGGCAGGAGTTGGTGGTCAGAACCCCAGACCAGCAGGGGGCTGAGCAGGGCCTGGGATCCTTGTCTAGGGTTCCAGCCACCAGTCCCGCTCAGCCCGCACCCGGTCTGGGATTTCATTTACTCAGCTGGCAGTGGCCTGAGCAGGACCTCCGATAATAACAATAATTTATTTATATAATATAGACATAGAGAGAGACCTTCTACAAACATTAAAATGTATTACTGGCAAGAGAAACCTTAAATTACAGTGAACTTGGCACACCACTTCTGAAAGGTTGCCGACCCCGGTATAGACTGACCACATGTTGTACTAAGATTCTCCTGCTTTTTTTTTTTCCTGTGAGTCAGTATAGCTTTTGCCAGCCCAGAAGTTGGGCAGCCAATGTTTTACGTTTTCACAATGTTTTCTCCAACTTTCATAAAGTAAATACATAGTTAATATGAGTTAAAAATGCCAGGGTCACTTCCTTGTGAAGAATCTGTACAGCAGATCATGCTAGAGCTGTGAAAATGTCAGTTTTTGATGGAACTTTAGAGGCAGTGATTTAGCATGTATTTTATCATGTGAATGTGCTGCTATTGCTAATGTCTTTCCAAACAAAAATAAGGTACAATAGGACTTCCATAACATTTCTGTGCTACCTTAATCTAGATGAGATGATTCTGTGCTGACTTCATTTTGGTCACTTTGTGCTTTACCTAGCAGTAAAACTAGGGTTATATTTTCCCACTGTTTGGAAACCCAGCTTGTTAAACTGATTTTGCAGCCAAAAAAGCCAGAAAGATTGCTTTTAATTAAAAACAAATCTTTGTTTCAATACCTCTTCATATAAATTTCCAATAAAATTTTGACAAATTAAAAAAATTATATTATTTGCATCATTCTGTCAAATCAGAATTTTTTCTATAGTGCTACTTCTTTAGTGCTAGTGCATCAGCATTACAGTGTGCTTAATTAAGTTAAACTGGTTTTAATAACGTGAATATGGCAAGATTTCCAATACTGTATGCTTATATTTGTGTTGCTAAGAGCAGATCAGGCACAGGGGCACCAGTTTAATAATCTCGCCTAGGGCACCAGAAATCCTAAGGACGGCCCTGCCCAGAGCACTGCCCCCGACTCCCCCTCAATCTTTGCTCCCCAAACCACCTGTGTGCTCACCCTCTTTGCTGTGACACTCAAACCCTGCCTGGCTTTCTGTATGTTGGTGTGATTTTTGTCTGTCGTGTTTATGTGCATGTGGGTCCTGTGTGATTTTGGTGGATTCCTGGCATAGTTTTGTGTGCATGGGTGTGTGTATGATTTTTGCATGCAGATTGTTTTTTGCTTAGTATTCTTTTGGTATGTGGGTTTTGTGTTTCCTGTTGTTGGCTTTTGCTGTATTTTTGGTGTGGATTTGTTCTTTCTATATTTTGTGTGGTTTTCCTTTTTGTGTATATGGCTCTGTGTGCTGTGTGGGTTTGGTTTTTGTTTATGTCTGTGTGGGTCTGTGAAGTGTGTGATTTTCTCATTCTCTCTGTGTGGGTTTGTCTCTCTGTTTGTATCTTCATGTGTAAATTCACTGGAACTTTTCAAACTCTCCACAATTTGCCAATTTTCACCAGGAATTTTTCTCCATTAACAAATTCTCACTTGTTCCCTACCAGTTGGTGACCATTGCCCCAGGGGCCTGTCAGTCTCAGGGTCCTGATTTCCCATTGGCCCTTCCCGCTTCTATTGGGACTGGGAACGAGCCAACCAAAAACCCCACTAAGTTTTAGTAAAGGGCCAACAGTCCCTTACACATGCCAGCCCTGTGAGGGTTACCACGGTGCAGAGAAGGCAGCACAAGCTGGTCCCATGGTGTAATGGGCAGCACTCAGGACCCTGAATCCTGCAATCTGAGTTCAAATCTCAGTGGGACCTTTGGTTTGTGGTGAAGCCCTGGAGCTCACACTGCTCCACTTCCCTGTCTCCTGTTGGACAAGAACAAGTCTTTCCCCTCCTGTTGGGTGACTCAGGTGCTGTGGGGGGTCAGGGCTCTATAGCTAGTTACTGGTGCCTGAGGGTGGGGATTCTCATGGCTTCACCTGGTGCCCACAAGTCTGGCACTTGCTGCTGTGCTTCTCCTCTTGCCCACCTGGCGCTTGAAGTAAGCAGGGCCAGGGCTGGGCAGGCTGGAGCCCAGCACCTCTCCTCCTCTGGGCTCCTAAGACAGAGGCGGCTGGTGCTGACAGCTCCAAGGGAAGACTTAAAAGCCACAGAGCAACTGAGGGCAGGGCCAGAGGAGGGGAGGACCATGCCTATGTGTGGCCAGCAGACAGCCACAGAGACACCCAGCCAGGCTGCTCCCTGCTCCCTGGCATGCCGAACACCCACTGAAGGCCACCCACAGGGCGGCTGCTGATGCTCTGTGGCCAACATGAGAAGAAGGTAGGAAAGCAGGGCCAGCCCCCCTGGTGGGGCCTCTGACCGTTCCCACTCCAGGTGCTCACTTTGGCAGTGAAGCCGCCCATTTTCTTTGGCAAGTCAGGAAGGGCAAAGGCGAGACTGGAAGCACCTGGGGCTCATGCCCCAGCCTTTGTGACACCCAACCCCCAACTCCTTCCCGGGGCTCTAGCTGAAGCCAGAGCATTGGCCTGAGTGTCCAAGAAGAGGTTCCAGCCCTGAAGGGAGCAGGACTTGCAGCACAAAGTGAGCACAACCACGAGGGGACTCAACTCCTGAATCATCCGATCCACAGGGAGATGCCTTATCCTTTAGGCCACATGATGAGGGGGGTCTAAGCTCTTCTTTGGAAAAGCCGGACACTGTGTTTCTCAGGTCATCTGCTGAGGGGGCCGAGACGCTCTGGGCACAAGAAGTCAAGTTCCCAGCGACACGTGAGACTTAATTGTATGGGGCCAGGTGCAGAGCTTTGGCAGGGAGGCTCGGGCATGGGGGATTGAGGTGCAGCGGATGGACCGGCTGTCTAGGTACAGAGATTTAGTCTCCCTGAGGAGGAGGAGGAATCCTGCTGACAGGCAGTGGCTGTGCAGAAAAAGAGGAGGGGTTCCTGGGACTTTTTTTGCCTCTCTTTTGCCTGCCTGCTCGCTCTTGTGGTGAACGGTAAAAAAAATTCTCAATAAGCCCAGGTAGCTCAGTTGGTAGAGCATCAGGCTCTTAATCTGAAGGTCCGCAGTTCAAGCCCCTGTCTGGGTGCTTGGCTTTTAAGTTGCCTTGTGTGCCAGGAGCCAAATTCTGTTCACAGCCACACAGGGATTCCCAGAAACTGTGGCCATTTCCTGGAAAGGTTCCTTTCCTCAGGAATCAGGAGAGAGGCCACATGAGCAGGTGCAGATAGCGCAGGAAGTGCTGTGGGGCCAGGTGCTGAGAAAGCCCAGAGGGGGAGCAGCAGAGATGAGGGGAAGAGAGACAGAGAAGCAATGAGGACAGAGCACAAGTGTACAGGGGGCATCTGGTCTGGCTATTGTGCGGAACTTACCTGGTTTATACACTACCCTGGTGGAATTGGCCTGTGGAAGTATCTGAGTCCCCACCCCCTTACCCAGAGGCTGCCTGACCTCGAGGACTGTTAGGATACAGATATTCAGGCTTGTCTGCAAAGGCCTGTACTTTAAGAATTTAGGTGTATTTTTATCACTTAGCTAGTTATAAAGGTATAAAAGAAAGAATAAAAAATCCCTGTCTGTCTGTGTAATGGCCTTCTCTCACCGTGACAGTCTGAGACCTGGTTCTTCGGCTAAGCAGCAAAGGCAGCCATAAGGTGGGAAGTGTATGGTCACAACCTCACATTCCCAACTACTCACATTGAACTAAGGTGCTATTGGGCTGTTAGGGACACAATCCTGTCCTGATATTCCTATCACCTCCAGAGAAAGGGAAACTTAGTTTGGTAGCATCCTGTCTGGCAAGAACTCACTTATCAATAGACACAGCTGGAAAACCCTTATGTCTGTATAGATGTAGTTGTGAAATCCTCCCTTCTGTATTGTTTTGTATGTTTATTTGCATGGTCTCTGTCTGGTTCTGTGATTGTTTCTGTCTGCTGTATAATTAATTTTGTTGGGTGTAAACCAATGAAGGTGGTGGAATATAATTGGTTAAATAACCATGTTACAGTATGTTAGGATTGGTTAGTTACATTTCAGTAAAATGATTGGTTACGGAATAGCTAAGCAGAACTCAGGTTTTACTATATAGTCTGCAGTCAATCAGGAAGGCGGGGGGTGGGGGAATGGGAACAGGGACTGGGGATGAGGGAGTTGGGATCACGTTTTGCTACAGGGGGAAATGGGAACGGGGGATGGGAACAGAAACAGGGACACAGGCAAGGCTCTGTGGTGTCAGAGCTGGGAAGGGGACACTAAGGAAGGAAACTGGAATCATTGCTTGCTGGACGTTCACCCCAATAAACATCGAATTGTTTGCGCCTTTGGACTTCGGGTATTGTTGCTCTGTTCATGCGAGAAGGACCAGGGAAGTAAGAGGGTGAAGGAATAAGCCCTCTAACACTGTCATTTGTTGCTCTAGGCTCCATATGTACGTGCACATTCACATCCCACTCCTGACACAATCACTGTCTTCTATCTGACGAAATAGCCTAATTTCAACCTCTCCTGTAACATTACACCACCAACTATTTAGCATTTGTAGGAGAGAAGTTGGAGGGAATTCAAACATCTTCAAACGGCAAAACTTTTCCCCCGGCCTGGTCAGTGAATCCTATGGTGAGAAACTTTCTGTGCATTTCAGTTTCTTGTATTGTTGGATGGGGCCTGAGGTGCTGGAAGGGAAATGTCCATGGAAACCTTGGACATCACTGTTGTCCGAAAAAAGGCAGGTGTTAGACACAATCGCTTCTTGTATTCCCGTGGAATCCGAGTCTAGCTGAAGAATTTCTGTCTGTCCTAGAGAGAATCATTCCATTGTAAATACAAATGAAATGAGATCTTCAGGTCGAGTCAGCGCCTTTTAAAAATATTTACTGAGAAAAAAGCCATTCTTTGCCTTGTTGATAAGGACAAGAAGCCCTCTTTGCCTTTCCATTTCAAATGCGAAATGAATGGAGTTTTTCATTGAAAAACTTCTGGTTTTTAGAGGAATTGAACCCAGGCCATGGCTGTTAAAACACCAGAACCTACTGCTTAAAGCACCAGGGAGGGCTGTTTTTATCTGACAGCCAGTGTTGTTTTTCTCAGCCTCCTACTTCACCAATGTCAGACTCTGAGTGCAGTTAAGCTCTGGAATAGGCTCCCAAAGGCGTCTGTGGTGTCTCTGTCCTCAGAGGTTTTTAAGAACAGGTTGAACAAACCTCTGTCGAGGATACTCTGCATATACTTGGTCCCATAGACAACCTGCTCTGGCTCTATCTGCTACCTTCATCGTGTTTGGATGTAAAGGTGGGAAATGATGGGGAAATTGGCCCCTCTTTCAAGTTTAAATGTTGTAACTTCTACATCTAGACTGGGGTGGCCAACCTGAACCAATGTAACTGCCAAACGTGCACCTTTGTATGCAACTGCTGAGTCAGTTGTGAACCTTGCTACCATTATCATTATCCCTTTGAAATGATGATGGACACTTGGCTGTATATCCCAGTGTGCCCTGGACGTCTACAGGCTGCATTAGCCAATCCAACCATTCGGCGCTTGCAGATGGGCACCTCTGTATTGTGCCTGAGTCTTGTACAGCTATGAATGGCTGGTAGATGCCGATATTTTCCCCTCTTTTTAACCAGCACTAATACCCAGTCTGGCCAGGGCTGGGAAGAGAGAGAGAGCAGCAGGTTTCCCCTATTGTGGCTGTCTCGCTTTTTCTTGACTAGCTTCACCTCTGCACCAACTTGTTTCTTTCATATGTGAGCCTGGCTAGCTGAGTTGGCAAAGCATCAGACTTTTAATCTGAGGGTCCAGGATTCAAGTCCCTGGTCAGGTGAAAAACTTCTCACTGTGGTTATAAAAATCTATCTCTCTGGAGTCTTGTTCAGTGTTACTCTTTGTCTCCAGGATTTTGCCTTTCCTAAGAAGGGCCTTTCTGTGGGGGGGATTGAAGGAGCAACTCCTTGACATCCCCTCTGTCCTTGCAGGCTGGAGGAATAAAGTCCTCTAGGCATATAGCATGTTCCTCCCCTGCACACACACACACAGAATATTCATAAGGAATTAGAATTAGAATCCACCACTTTCCTTGGGAGCTTGTTCCTGTGGTGAATCATCCTCGCTGTTGAATATTTGTGCCTTAGTTGTAATATGAATTTGTCTCTTTTCACCTTCCAGCCATTGTGTCTTGTTAGGCCTTTCTCTGCTCGATTAAAGAGCCCTTTCATACCCAATATTTTCTCTCCATTAAGGCCCTTCACCACTTCAGTGAAATCACCTTTCAATCTTCTTTTGATAAGCTAAACAGGTTGAGCTCGTTCAATAGCAAAGAGCCACCAAATGTTCTGAGGGCTGGAGAAAAATGTCTTCTAGGGAAAGTGGTGGATTCTCCATCTCCTGATGTCATTTAATGAAGACTAGCTGCCTTTCTGGAATGTGTTTGCCCAAAAGTAGCTGTTGTATCATACAGGAGGCCTGTGATATGCAGGGGGTCAGATTAGATGCTCTAATGGTCTCTTCTGGCCCTAAAGTCGACTAATTTCTGAAAAACGGAGTGTAGCATTGGGAGCAGCGTCTGATGTTTTCCTGTCTAGCCGGCTTGCTTCCTAGAACGAACGCTCCTTGAGTGGGGTGATCCACAGGGAGTAGCTCAAACCTCCAAAGTGCCTGGCCAGGGGCAGGACATTAGCACAGCAAGGGAGGGGTGTGGCAGTGACATCACAAAGGCCTTTTGCAGGACCTCAGACTTTTGGTCAAAGGTGGTGGGGAGGTGATGACCTCACAGAGAGATGCTGACATCAGCCAGGCAGGACAGGGGCGAGGGGCCAGGGAAACCTCAGAGACCCCTGTGGCTTTGCTTCCGCAACTCTCCTTCTCCAGGTCTCTCTTTGAGGACTGAGAGAGTATTCGGGTTCAGGTACGTGAGCACCAGGAGGAACCTCTTTCGAGTTTTCTCCTTCCCTTTAGTGATTTTACTAGAAAACAGAAGTCCCTGTTTAGAAGGTAAGAGCCTCCTCGAGGGAAGGGGTGTCCTGGGCGTGTCACAGTTCGGATGCCAGTGGCCCCCCTACACTGTCAGGAAGTTCCCGCCACCCTGCTCTGTGTTCGCAGGGCGGGAGAGAGCAGCATCCACAGCAGTGATTTGCTCCTGGCTGCCGGAGCAGAGCAGCAGGCTCAGCTGTCAGAACTTCCCAGAGCAATGAAAGGGGAGGGGCCCATGGCTCTGTAGCAGGAATGCAGGGCAGGCTTGTTCACGGCGGGCATTGTGGGATACTGGGGAAGGCCAGTTATGGTGATATAATGAACAGCAGCGTTTACTCTGTTACTTTAAGTTTGCTGCAAAAAGCTCTCGCATTGAAGTCGTTTTATTCTGTCAGCAGAACAGGGCACTCTTGTCGCCAGACATGGCATTGCAGTGTGTACACCAGGCGCAAGCTACCGACTGAGGGAGTGTTGTGTGTTTTTCACACACCTGAGCAATATAATTCTGCTGAAACAACTTTGTAGTGCAGACCTGGCCAAAGATTCACTCACACACAGCTTGCAAGGAAAACCTCACCTGCTCCTCTGCTTTGCAGAATCCAAACACAAGCAAAGCTTGTCAGGCCTTGGTGGCGATGACAGCGAGTCAGGTGTGGGCAGACAGTGTGTTATAACTACGCACAGGCACCATGGCTAAGCTGGCTAAAGCTTCTGTTTTGTAAACAGGAGATCCCAGGTTCAACTCCCAGTGGTGCCTTGTTGACTGGTTGTTGGGGCACCTGGTATTGGCTACTGTCAGAAGACAAGATTCAGAGCTAGATGGGCCTTTGGTCTGGCCCAGTGTGGGTTTTCTTATGGTTTAAATAACACTCACAGGCACTGATAACAGAGTTACTGAACGTTTGGGAGTTAGGAGCGGGTAGGTCAGTGGTCCAGTCCCCACATAGATGACCCCTGTCTCCCTCTGGGACAGGGGCAGGTCTGAGCTCTCACCCAAATGCTCATTGTGGCTGCCAGAATCTGTGAGCAGCTTGTTTAGTTTACAGCAAAGGTTGAGTTCTGCTTTGTGCACCGTGTGTGAGAATGAAAAGCCTAAACCGCCCTTTGAAATAACGAATGCAGCAGGACGTGTTACTGTCCCTGCCCCAAAGCAGACAGACCAATGGAGAAAAGCCGTCGAGTCCAAGGTAATACTCCCCTGCCATTTTACCTTTTTTGCTGGCTAAACTCCTTCTTATCTGACCGGCCCAGGCTGTCCTCTGCCTCAGCTGCTGCTCCCGGCCTGCTCTAGAGTCAAACACGCAGGGCTCCCAGGGGAACAGAGGCTGGGACAGGGCAGCAGCCTGGGCTGGGCTGGGAAGATGCTGGGAGTTCTCGTTCCCTGAGAACTGGCCTGGCTCCCTTCTCAACAGCAAACAAATCAATTCCACGTCCCCTCCCCAGAAAAACCAGCCTGGAGCCAAGGGCAGCAGGGGACCATTCCCTCCAGTTCCCACCGAGGCAGGAGAGAACCCAGGGTGTTTCTAGCAGAGCTTATGGAACTGACATGGGGAAACCAGCCTTTAATAACAGGCAGTTCCAGTTTAAGCTCAGTGTTTTTAACAATTTCTACAACATTAAATTACCCTTCAATCATAGTGTCACCATCCATAACATTGCTTCAGCCTTATAGGTTCCTAAGTGTACAACTAAACATCTCTTCAAATCCAAGGGAGTGGAGATCAGTCAGTGTTCAGAGTCATCCCATATAAAAGAACCATGTAGTGGTACATACTGGCCCCATCATGTGGCCATCGCCTTTCCCTCCTCTCTGTTAAAAGTTTTAGTATTTTGCACAGAAACTTTCTTCCCTCAGGAGAGTCCTGGGAACCAGGGCTGCCAGCCAGACAAACACCTTTAAGAGGCGGCATAATCTGTCAAAAAATGATCTCCCTCCTTCAGTTCAGTGACATCCTGAAATGTTACTTATCAGGGCAGAGCCAGAGGATTGAAAGCAGCTACATGAAACCCCTGTATAGCTAACAGGAATGAACACAAACACTCCCTTGTATCAGAAGAGATGTTTAGTTTTACCCTTGGTAAACTACAAGACTAAAGGGCAAGGCAGTGGTGCCAGATATAAAGAGTGAAACACGAAACAATCATCATAGTTATGCCCATAGTGACTGCAAATTATTTCTAAATTCTTCTTATTATCATCAGTGTATTATTTTCTCTGGAGTCTAGACATCGACTATATCTTGACCAAGAAATTTAGATCTTGATAAAATAATCGACTATCCCTGGTTAAGGCAATGGACTTGATGCCCACTGGGGTGTCCCTACACAGGTTCAAGTACTAACAACAGTGGATGCCTTTTAGCCATAGATTTTAATCAGGGCAATAAATTGATACGAACTCCTGTAAAATCATTTTCCAGCCCGACTCCTTCACCCACATTCGTTAGGGCATTGGGCCACCATGTGAACATTTCATTTCCCTCCTCAATTTCACACAGAGACACAATTTCCTTTGCACAGATCCATGAACAGCAAAACCTCCCTGTGTCTCTTGCTGAGCCAGGGCATTCGATTCCATTGAAACCTTCTCTCCTGCAATGGCGATGGTCAGACAGAGGGGACGTGGCCACCTTCACCTCTGACAGTGAGATATTGGCTCAGCTCTTTCTTTCTGCTGCTGCTGTTAGTCCATGAAACATCAGGGATGGAATGCAAGGCTGAGCTCACACCAATCCCCTGAAACATTTCAGTGCCCCAGAGAAATCCTGACCCCGGCTGTTGGAATGATATGGTGGAGATTCGAATAGGAAAGGGACTGTCTGAATTGTCAGTGTGGGGAATGAACAACAACCTATAGCAATGTCATTAACACAAACACACTCTCATCATGCTCCAGCTGGAAGGGAAATGGGCAGGAACTCTTGCTGTTCAGCCATGGATACACTTACACTAATGCAGCCGTGAGTCTGCTGGGGAAGCTGGTCTGAGCCATTTGAAGTGACAATTCTGTGAGAACAGAATCATGGTGTAGTGAAGCAACTGTACATTAAGTACTTGAGGCTGAGTGGCTAAGGTGATAGACTAGAAATCCATTGGGGTCTCCTCACGCAGGTTTGAATCCTGGCAACTATGGAGGCATTAGTATGTTGCTAGTTCCTGAGTGTCCACAGAGCCAGATTTGGTCTCATTGTGAGGCTGGCTATACTTAAAATGCTGCTGTGACACTGCTCTAGCACTGTGGAATAGACAGCTGCTACAGTGACTGGAGGGGTTTTCCATCCCTGTAATAGCTACATTGGCAGAACAATCTTTCCTTTCATTTAGCACTATCTAACCACGGCTTAGGTCAGCTTAATTATACTGGTTTTGGGGTTTTTCACGCCCTGAAAGACCATCATGCTCTACCAACTGAGCTAGCTAGATTTAAAGTCAGTCAACTGCCCAGTCGCAGTGTAGAAGGAGCCTGAGAGTGTTTATTTGTGAGCTGAGGTTCCCTGTCTGACATTTGCCTTCTTTCCTGGTCCGTTATGTCTCCAGCGAGCAAACCGGAGCTGTCACAAGGCTGGTTAGATGCTGCTTTCTAGCCCAGAGAGCTGGGGTTGATTTAACATGCTGTCGCCATTAGCTGGTCAGAGTAACCAGGGTGGGAGGGTGGAATTTAGGATTCTCCCACCAAGGGGAGGTGCTGTTGGACTCATCTAGTGGGGGAGAGTCTGAGTCTGAGTTCCCCACACGCCACACACACATTTTCACAGGGAATCAGGCCCCCTGGGGAAAAACTCAAAAGAAGCCCAGGCCCAGGAGTGTCAGAGAAGGGAATCACTGTTTGCCTTAAGAGGTGGGTCAGGGAAACCTGCAGGTG